>NC_071395.1:71439049-71709897 GCF_022682495.2 Desmodus rotundus
GCCAATCGAGGGCGGGGCCTGTGGCTCCCGCGGCAGGAGGCCAATGAGGGGCAGTGCCTGGCATTATGCAACCTGCCTCCTGGCCCCGCGGAGCTTCCACTCGGTTGTGGGCTGCGACGGCGGGCAGGCTACCGACGGGGGCTCGCGCGGGACAGGTAGGCGTTTCCTTGACACCCAGGGGGCCGGTTACCATCCCCATACCCAACCTCGATTTCCAGCCTAATGTGCCGCTTTCGGCCTAGGCGCTCAGACGGCCCACCAATATTCCGTCTTTCTTGCTGCTGTCCACTCGCTCTCTGCCCCCGGGGATCCAGGTGATCCTTGCAACCCTGCACCGGATGTCTGCACTTCTTGACCCTCTTACCTCCTCTTTGCTCCGCACTCCCAGCTCTTCCGGTTCCACACCTGACCCTCAGCAGGCATGCCCCCTGCCGTCTTTCTCGTCATTCCGGGGTCTCCGGTTTTCCCTGGGTAGCAGGATCCCTCTGACTTTCCACGCTCCCCACTCTCCCCCCTCAATCCCTGGCCCGGCGCCGGCCGTGATGTCAGCCCGTTTTGGGCTGGAACATCCCGTTCCCGGCTTTAGTTCCTGCTGTTGGCCACAGCCTTCCCTTTTCTCTTGGCGCTCAGAAAATGCTGGGGAGTTGGGGGTGTGGTTGGACCTGGAGTAGGGGAAGAAATATCCGTTGGCTGTTTTGTATCCCCTGCTCAGAGCTGAGTGTGTGTGCTTCGGATGGGGGTGGGGTGCCGTTGTCTAGAAAAGTAGCGGACTGAAGAAAGAGAATTCCTGGGCCCCTGACAATGGCAGGCGCCGGCTTCGGTTTTGGGGGTCAGGAGAGGGTGTAGGAGCCGGAGAAGGTAAGGCTGTGTGCTAATGACCAGAATGACTGGGATCTAGGCGAGCCTCAGGCTGTGGGGCTTTTGTGTGGAGGGCGGTGGCGGTTGTGTTTTGCCCTGGGGGCAGGGCCAGTCTGGGGGACCCCGATGGGTCGCGTCTCTTGGGACTTGAGAAGGTACTCGAGGTGGGCGAACCCTGGCCACACCCGCCTGTGTGGGAGTAGGTAGATCCCCTTCTTCCGCTGGGAAATGGGGGAGGGTCGCTCCTCCCGCCCTTCCGTGGTCCCTCCAGCAACCGCTGAGCTCAGCTGCTGACGTCGGTTTCCCTGGTGACAGTGGCGGTGGCGGAAGCGCATGGTGGGGCCGAGCAGGTCCCTGCGCATGTGCAGCGGGGGTGGCGCCGCCCACAGATAAAATTAGCCCTGAGACCTAAATATAGGAGGCTACTGGCTCACCCCCTGCTCAGAGGCCTTGGAGTCTTAGGCAGAGTGGGAACCCAATGGGAATTTGGGGCTGGAAGGTGTCCAGACTTTGGCCCACAGCCGTAGTTCTAGTACACTGCTCAGGCTTTATTTACCCGGCCACGCTGGCAACGGATGAGCCCCTTCCCACCTCAAGCCCCCTACTGGGACAAGAAACAACTTACCTAAAGCTCCCTATTGGAAGTCGGGGTCCCAAGAGCATGGGGACCAGTGGGGGTAGGGTCTGAGTGAAGCCCGCAGGTACTGTGAAGTTAACAGCCCAACTTTCTCTAAGCCATCTTTCTTGGTCTCCCTCTCCAGGTACTGGCTGTGGTCGAACTTCGCAATCTCAGAGACTTGGGTCCTCCAGCTCCCCCTCCACCTCACTCCCCTAGCCAGGCCTCTCGGCCCCCTTGTGCATCCGCGGTGGCCTCTCCGTCATCGCTGTTTTCTGTCTGCCCTCCCCATGGCCCAGACATGAGTGGCCCCCTGGAAGGGGCCGATGGGGAAGGGAACCCCAGGCCAGGGGAATCCTTTTGTCCTGGAGGGGCCCCATCCCCTGGGCCCCCACAGCACCGGTCTTGCCCTGGCCCCAGCTTGGCTGATGACACAGATGCCAACAGCAATGGCTCAAGTGGCAATGAGTCCAATGGGCCCGAGTCCAGGGGTGCATCTCAGCGTAGCTCACATAGCTCTTCCTCTGGCAATGGCAAGGACTCAGCCCTGCTGGAGACCACTGAGAGCAGCAAGAGGTGTGTACAGATGTGTGTTACAGGGTCTGGGAGTGGTCTTAGGAGCAGGCTGGGCTAGGAGAAAGGCTCATGCTGCTAGTCACTTTCTCTTCATCTTGAGCCTGTTGCTTCTCCCTTAGCACAAACTCTCAGAGCCCCTCCCCACCCAGCAGTTCCATTGCCTACAGCCTCCTGAGTGCCAGCTCGGAGCAGGATAATCCATCTACCAGTGGCTGCAGGTTTGTGGGTTAAGGGTTCGGGGAGAGGCCGGGGACCTGGGCCATGCTTTGAGGCTAATGCTCATACCCTCCCCCTTCCGATGGGCCTTGCAGCAGTGAACAGTCAGCCCGTGCAAGGACCCAGAAGGAACTCATGACAGCACTGCGGGAGCTCAAGCTTCGGCTGCCACCAGAGCGCCGAGGCAAGGGCCGCTCTGGGACCCTGGCCACACTACAGTACGCGCTGGCCTGCGTCAAGCAGGTACAAGGTGAGTGCTGCTTCCTAGGAGGGCAGGGGCCAGGTCCTGGGTTACTGCGGTGGGGCCGTCTCACTGAATGCCCCACTGCCCTTGCCCTGTAGCTAACCAGGAATACTACCAGCAGTGGAGCCTGGAGGAGGGTGAGCCTTGTGCCATGGACATGTCCACCTATACTCTAGAGGAGCTGGAGCACATCACATCTGAGTACACACTTCGCAACCAGGTCAGCCGCAGCCTGGCCTCTCTGTCATAACTCACCCTCATCCCTACTCCCATGGCTTCTGAATCTGCTCTTTCCTCACCCTCCTGCCCAGGATACCTTCTCCGTGGCTGTCTCCTTCCTGACAGGCCGGATCGTCTACATTTCGGAGCAGGCAGGCATCCTGCTGCACTGTAAGCGGGATGTGTTCCGGGGTGCCCGCTTCTCAGAGCTCCTGGCTCCCCAGGATGTGGGAGTCTTCTATGGTTCCACTGCCCCATCTCGCCTGCCCACCTGGGGCACTGGGGCTTCAGCAGGTGAGGTCCCCAAGTGCCTGCAGGGGGGGATGAGTGGTTGCAGGAAGCTCCTTCTGTGAGGGACCAGGGGACCTGAGATAATCCTTTTGGGGTCTTCTCAGACCAGAGAAGGGTGTGGGGGGGCCTGTGCTCACTCCTCTCCTGGTCTGTCCCAGGTTCGGGCTTCAAGGACTTCACCCAGGAGAAGTCTGTCTTTTGCCGTATCAGGTAGGTGGGGGAAGTGGGAGCAGATCCCTCCCACTTTCCACACATCTCCTTTCTTTACTGTGTGAGTCCTGACCTTGGGGTGGAGGGTGGGTGGCCTTTCATTGATAGTCCCTAACACCTCTTTCTTTCCTTTGCTAGAGGAGGTCCTGACCGGGATACAGGGCCTCGGTACCAGCCATTTCGCCTAACCCCATATGTGACCAAAATCCGGGTCTCAGATGGGGCCCCAGCACAGCCATGCTGCTTGCTCATTGCAGAGCGAATCCACTCGGGTTACGAAGGTGGGAAGGCCAGGGACCTAGCTGGGGGTGAGGCAGGACATAACTTTGGAAGGCGTAATTCAGCCCCTTGGAATTTTGTAGTAGAGAAGGTGTTAAAAAGATGAGGGTTTGAGGCCTCCTTTAGAAGTGGAGTTGGATAAGAGTCCTGAGCTAGGAGAGGGTAAAGCAGAGTACCTTGTTCTCAGCTCATTACTAGTATGGGACACAGGGGTGGTCCAGGCCATCTTTGTAGGCCAGAAGGCCCAGGGAAGGGCTGTGGGGAGGATTGCCAGCCGGCCTGGGCCCCAGGCAGCATGGGGGGCTGAGGAGCTGGACCATTTCAGATGAAACCCAGTGGCTACATTTTCTGTGCTCAGCTCCCCGGATCCCTCCAGACAAAAGGATCTTTACTACACGGCACACACCCAGCTGCCTCTTCCAGGATGTGGATGAAAGGTGAGGTCAGGACCTGGAGGAAAAGTGGGTGGCCAGGGCTGAGGCCATAGCCAGACTGATGCCTCCTCCCATTTCAGGGCTGCCCCACTGCTGGGCTACCTCCCCCAGGATCTTCTGGGGGCCCCAGTGCTCCTGTTCCTGCACCCTGAAGACCGACCCCTCATGCTGGCCATCCACAAAAAGAGTGAGTTCCTCTCGCCCTGCTGTTCCTTCCCAGCTGTCTGCAAGGCTTCTTAACAGATGCCCTTGTGGTTATGTCTCTCATTGCCTTACTCTCCTGGATCTCCTGTGGGGTGGCTGTCTGTCTTAGCTCTCCTTCCCGCTCACCCTGACCTTATTTCCCATTCCCTTCAGTCCTACAGCTGGCCGGCCAGCCCTTTGACCACTCTCCCATCCGTTTCTGTGCTCGTAATGGGGAATATGTCACCATGGACACCAGCTGGGCCGGCTTCGTGCACCCCTGGAGCCGCAAGGTGGCCTTTGTGTTGGGCCGCCACAAAGTACGAACGTAAGTGGGCCGTGACCCAGAGCTGGCGTTGGATAGTGTGGGAGGGGGAAGGGTTCGACTCACCCTTTCCCACCTCGCAGGGCACCCCTGAATGAGGACGTGTTCACTCCCCCGGTCCCCAGCCCAGCTCTGTCCCTGGACTCTGATATTCAGGAACTGTCAGAGCAGATCCATCGGCTGCTATTACAGGTGAGAGTTGAGGAGAGGAGGCTCGGGAGGTGAAGAAGAGGTGAGGTGCAGGGCTGTAGATACCTAATCTGTTCCTCTCTGCCTCAGCCTGTGCACAGCCCCAGCCCCGTGGGGCTCTGTGGAGTTGGCCCTGTGACTTCCCCAGGCCCTCTCTTCAGCCCTGGCTCCTCCAGTGATAGCAACGGGGCTGATGCCGAGGGGCCTGGGCCTCCTGCGCCGGTGAGTGTCCTCCTGCTTCACCCCTCCAGTCTCCCCTTCCCCTGTCCTTGGAACCAACATTGCCAGTCCCAGAGGAGTTCTGCCTCATCCCCTCTCCTTTTCTTTCTTGCCCTGCGCTCATCATGGCCTCCACGTCTCCCCACTAGTTCTTCTTGCACTGTTCTCCCCTGGGCCCCGGACACTGGCCAGGACCCCTCCCAATGCTGCCCGCTGCCCTTCTCTGTCCCACAGGTGACCTTCCAGCAGATCTGTAAGGATGTCCATCTGGTGAAGCACCAAGGGCAGCAGCTTTTTATTGAGTCCCGGGCTCGGCCTCTGCCCCGGCCCCGCCTCCCTGGTGAGTTGGTGGGGGTGTGGGTGTGGGTGAGGGGTGAGACCAGGTGGTCTCCTGACCTTCACCCCAACCCAGAGGAGCTTTCCCCTCTTTTACTCTCCTCGGCTCAGCTACAGGCACATTTAAGGCCAAGACCCTTCACTGCCAGTCCCCAGACCCAGAGTTGCAGGCAGACCCTGCTTTAGTCCAGGCCCCACAAGCCTTGGCCCCTGAGGAAGCTGAGAGGAAAGAAGCCTCTAGTTGCTCCTATCAGCAGATCAACTGCCTGGACAGCATCCTCAGGTAAGGCCAGTCTGGCACCTGTCCCACTTGGGCACTGACCTTGCCCACCCGAGGCCCTGCCCTCATGTCTTCTGGGGCATCGCCAGGTACCTGGAGAGCTGCAACATCCCCAGCACGACCAAGCGTAAATGTGCCTCCTCCTCCTACACTGCCTCCTCCGCCTCCGATGATGACAAGCAGAGGACAGGTCCAGTCCCTGTCGGGACCAAAAAAGGTAAAGACCTCGCACATGCCCTGTTTTCACTGCCTGGCTGCTGACCCTGTGTCTCTGCCCTTCTGCCTTGGGGCCCCCACCTGGCTCTGCCCTGTCCCCCTCCCAGCCTCCAGATCTCCAGACCTCCTCCCCGCTGTCCATCCTTCCTCCTCCTTCCCGGGATTTCCTCTCCTGATGTCTGGTGGGGGCAGTGGTGGTAACTGGCACCATCTCTTTGCACAGATCCATTGGCAGTGCTGTCTGGGGAGGGGGCCACCCCTCAGAAGGAGCCGGTGGTAGGAGGTACCCTGAGCCCGCTCGCCCTAGCCAATAAGGCGGAGAGTGTGGTGTCTGTCACCAGTCAGTGTAGCTTCAGCTCCACCATCGTCCATGTGGGAGACAAGAAGCCCCCGGAGTCGGGTATGGGCTTGGACTGAGGGGGCAGTGCCCGGGCTCCCCTTGGTCCCCTAGCCAGAGCTCCCTCCTGCCTGTCTTTTCCTGCCCCGTCTGGCCCTAATGGAGAGAAGGAGGCCTCCATCTTAGCTTGGAGCTGCCACTTCTTGCCTCCATCCCCACCAGCCTTTGCTGCTTTGTCTTTTCCCTACCCTGCTTCCTGTGTTCTTACTGTCAGTTCACACACAAAGTGTGGGGTAGGGGGTTCCACCTGAGGTGTGACCACAGAGAGTCAGAAAAACCCTGAAGGGCATTGACCTGGAAAATGTGGGAGGGAAGAGCAAGGGGTGGGCTTCCCTTCCAAAGAGAGTCATGGCGCTGTCATCCTTGGGTAGTGCCACTGGAGGGGACTGAGTGTCTTCTGCCATGCTGGGACAGCTTTGCATAGAGAAGAGGGCCTAGAGCCAGTCCTCAGTGGGGAGGAGGGTAAGAGATACACACAGGGCCCAGGCTTGGCTGTGGGGCAGAGGCCAGGGGTTGGCTAAGCTGTTGGACAGGGAGGGTGTGGTGTGGTTGTATTAACCCCTGAGGTGATTCCGATGACCTTTCCCCCATTTCACCTTCCTCAGATATCATCATGATGGAGGACCTGCCTGGCCTGGCTCCAGGCCCGGTTCCCAGCCCAGCCCCTAGCCCCACTGTAGCCCCTGACCCAGCCCCAGATGCCTACCGCCCCGTGGGCCTGACCAAGGCCGTGCTGTCCCTGCACACACAGAAGGAGGAGCAGGCCTTCCTCAGCCGCTTCCGTGATCTCGGCAGGCTGCGTGGACTCAATGGCTCCTCCATGGCCCCTTCAGCCCCCGGAGAGCGAGGTAGCCACCCTTTACCTCTACAACCCTGTCCTCTGCCTGGTCTAGGACCAGACCAGTGGGGGGAGGGGGTTCTTGATGGAGATGTTCCTGCTCCAGGGACCCAGGCTGGTGTTTCCTCCACCACCAGCGCCCTGCCTGGGGATAGGTGCCTGGCTAGCCTCTCCCCATTAGGCTGGGGTTCCAGGCTGCAGCTAGGGGAGGGTAGCCTGGGGGGCTGGCACTGAGACAGGCAGGAGGAAAAGGTACTCTGCTCCAGGTAAGCTGCTTCAGGTCCAGTCTGGGGGCAGGGGTAGAAAGTATGCCGACTTCCGGCTCAGTTGTCGCTGATTAAGAGATTTATATGGACTCTGGGCCAAATAAGGCAGGGAGGGCTGGAACAACTCTGGGTGGGGCCGGGCTTCAAGGGCAGGTGGCAGCCCAGCAGATGCCTGAAGGAGGCTTCCTGTAGGCAGATGCAGGGGTCTGAGCTAGGCAGAGTGTGGCCTTGACTGGCAGAAGGAGCACCAACATTGGCAGTGCCTGAGGAAGTTTGGCACATGGACTGAAGTGAAGCCTTCCGCCTGTTCGTTTATGGACCCACCCTGCTCCTCCCATCTGCCAGTGTGCCTGTCTCTTCTGCACACGTCCGACTCATTCCCTCATGTAACTTATCCTTTCCCCCTCCTTTCTCAATAAATCTCCCTGTCCCTGCCTCCTGTGATTCTTCCCTGAAGGTTCCCATGTTCCCAGAGCCCCCTCTGTTCTGTGTGGTCTGGGAAGCTAGACTCTTCTCTAGGGCCTTCGCCTGCCCTCTGCCTGGTTAGAATGGCAGGGCGGTAGGGGTGGCAGGGGCACTCAACCCCAGGTTGAGGCCCTTGCTAACCCTGGTTTCTCCCCACAGGCTGCCACCATGGCCCCACACCCCCCAGCCGCCGACACCACTGCCGATCTAAAGCCAAGCGCTCTCGTCACCACCAGGCCCCCCGGGTCGAATCCCCCTGCTTTGTCTCCCACCCCTCACCTGTTCCACCCTCTGCCTCCTGGCCCCCACCACCAGCTGCTACTCCCTTCCCAGCTGTGGTCCAGCCCTATCCCCTCCCAGTGTTCTCTCCCCGAGGCGGCCCCCAGCCTCTTTCCCCAGCCCCCACATCTGTGCCCCCTGCAGCTTTCCCTGCCCCCCTGGTGACCCCAGTTGTGGCCTTGGTGCTGCCTAACTATCTGTTTCCCACCCCATCCAGCTATTCCTATGGGGTACCTCAGACTCCTGTGGAGGGGCCTCCTACCCCTGCCTCCCACTCCCCTTCTCCGTCCCTGCCCCCGCCACCCCCCAGCCCTCCCCACCGCTCGGACTCTCCACTATTCAACTCGAGATGCAGCTCCCCACTCCAGCTAAATCTGCTGCAGCTTGAGGAGCCCCCCCGTGTTGAGGGGGGTGCTGTTGCAGGGGGCCCTGCGAGCAGTGCTGGGCCTCTGCCTCCCAGTGAGGAGGCGGCTGAGCCAGAGGCCAGACTGGTGAGCACTGATCCCCCTGCGTCCTCTTACGGTCTTCATGCAGCCCTCCCCCCTTGCTCCTCCACTGGGCGCTTTTCCTGCCTTCTGCCTGCCTGGTATCTCCATCTCCATGAGATGGTGTGGGGGGTGGGAGAGCCAGCCCAGCTGAATTTCTGAATAACGTAGAAACCAGCTGCCTCATCTGTGAAGGGAGCAAGTAACTTCTGAGTGCATCTGACACTTGGAAATGGTCCAGTGCCATGTCCCTACTCTTCACCAGCTCCCTGCTCTCTCATTCTGGTCCCACTGTCATGGAGTGGGATCAGAGACCACCTGGGTTGGTGTGTCCCTCAACCAGTGGAAACAGTTGAAGGGAAACCCAGGTGTTGACCCCTTAATTTCTCCCCATTTCCTTCCTTTCCCCCTCCTCCAGGTGGAGGTAACTGAGTCCTCCAATCAGGATGCACTTTCGGGCTCCAGTGACCTCCTGGAGTTGTTGCTGCAAGAAGACTCTCGCTCTGGCACAGGCTCTGCTGCCTCGGGCTCCTTGGGCTCTGGCTTGGGCTCTGGGTCTGGTTCAGGCTCCCAGGAGGGGGGCAGCACCTCAGCCAGTATCACACGTGAGTGCCCCCCCACCACTACCTCCCAGGGTAGGACAGTGACTGGGGAGTTAGGAGGCCAGGCACCATCTTGGCTGAGCAGCCTGGGCCCATGTCCTGCCTCCTGAGGCCAGTGGGGTGGACATGTATGTGGCCTTGAGGGAGGCTTTTCAGTGTCCCAGGGATGGGAGCCCTGGCCGGCCTGACGTTGTTGGCTGGCCCCCTGCTTCACAGGCAGCAGTCAGAGCAGCCACACAAGCAAGTACTTCGGCAGCATAGACTCTTCTGAGGCTGAGGCTGGGGCTGCCCAGGCCAGGGCTGAGCCCGGGGACCAGGTCATTAAGTACGTGCTCCAGGACCCCATCTGGCTACTCATGGCCAACGCGGACCAGCGTGTCATGATGACCTACCAGGTGCCCTCCAGGTGAGGAGTTTGAGCCCTCCTTGGCCATCCTCACTCCGCAGCTAATTTGGAGTTTTCTTTTCTGGGGCTGGCTATGTTCTGTGGCTTTCCATCTCATCCCCTGCCTTTTGGAGCCCCCTCATCAGTTCTTCTCAGGCTGAGGACAGCTTCCCCGGGCTTAGAAGCCCTGCACTCTGCCCTGGCTGGTGTGGCTCAGTGGATTGAGTGCCAGTTCGATTCTCGGTCAGGGCCTAGATTGCGGGCCAGGTCCCAGGCTGGGGGCTTAACAGAGGCAACCAATCAATGTATCTCTTGCACATCAATGCTTCTCTCCCTCTCTTACTCTCTCTCTTCCCTTCTGTCTGAAAATAAGTAAATAAAAATAAAAAAGAAGCCCGGAACTCCCAGAGCACCAATTCAGAGGAAGAGCATGAGGCAGTGGATGGGGAGTTGTGGTAGAGGAAAAATGCCAGCCTCATGGGCCCTGATCCCCTCTCTGAGCCTTTGCCTTCTGAACCCCTTCCCTGGGCAGGGACGTAGCCTCTGTGCTGAAGCAGGACCGAGAACGGCTCCGGGCTATGCAGAAACAGCAGCCTCGGTTTTCAGAGGACCAGCGGAGGGAACTGGGTGCTGTGCACTCCTGGGTCCGGAAGGGTCAGCTGCCTCGGGTCCTTGATGTGATGGTGAGAGGAGAAGTCTGGGCCAGGAGGGAGGAGAAAGAATTAAGCTCAAGTCAAAAGGATAGAGATTAAGGGCTGACTCCCTTTAGTGTCATTGGATCATTCTGAAGGATGGTGATTCCACTAAGTTTGCTTTTGGGTTACATAGTATTAAACCACTTGAATTTTTGTAAACCTTTTCTGGACCAGTTCTGTGCTAATGCACACTGTGACTTTTCCATAGTAGGGTCTAGATCCATGGGGTACAATGCATTTTCCTATCCTGACCACATGTGCATCTTTGTGGACTAGTGTTTGTTCCAAGTACATTTTGGGAAGTCTCTTGGGCTGGGGGACAAGAGAGCTGGGGTAGCAGGTCATCAGTGACAGAACCTTGCCTGACTCACTCATTCCCTTTTTCCCTCCAAGGCCTGTGTGGACTGCGGTAGTAGCACCCAAGACCCTGGCCACCCTGACGACCCACTCTTCTCAGGACTGGATGGATTGGGGCTGGAGCCCATGGAGGAGGGTGGAGGTGAAGGTGGTGGTGGTTGCGAAGATGAGGGTGAAGAGGCTCAGGCCCAAGAGGGGGCTGGGGTCTCAGGCTCTCAGGACCTGGCCATGGAAGAGGAGGAGCAAGGTGGGAGCTCGTCTAGTCCAGCCTTATCTGCCGCAGAAAATGGCACCAGTTAGACTACATTTTGGGGCCACCTCCAGGAGTGCATGAGAAGCTTCCTTCTTCCGTGCCCAACTCTCAGAACTCAGATGTGGCTGGACCAACCAATAGCAAACTGCCCCAGATTCTCCTGCTGTGGGGGCTGGACCCCCATCACCAGCCCAGGATCCAGGCGCTGCCTCTGGCCTCTGAGGGAACAGAGGGTGGAGCTCTCCAGAGAAGCTTTATCTCCCACTGCTGGTGAAGAGTCCTTCCTTCCCTGGACAGAGTTGCTGACAAGCTGCTGAAGTGGTCTCTGGAAATCCCAGCTGAGCCCTAGTCCTGGTCCCCAAGGGTTGGGTCTGCACTTATTTATTGAGGGAGGCAGTCCTCTCTCCTGCCTCCTCCCCAGATGGGAGGGGGAGGGCCTGAGGCCCAAGCAGGAGCCAGTGGTCCAAACCCCTAGCTGCTCCAGGGTGGGGGAGGTTGGTGGACCGTGGAGTCCCTGGTGCTGCCTCTCAGGTGGGACCCAGGTGTTCTCAGCTGTACCCTCTACCAATGACATTTGTGTTTTTGATATTGTGTCTGTTAATATTTTTTTAATACAAAAACAAACAAAAAACAAATCCCAGGACTTTGTGGAATAAAGTTTGCAGGTTGGGTGAGGCGCGGTCTTTGTGGGAAGGTGTGGCCCCGCTTCCAGGAGGGTGGTGGTGAGAGTGCAATTCCTAGCCCTCTTCTCCCCACATGCTTTCCAGCCGAAGGGCCTTGCTAAACTTGCTAAATATCCACCTAATTCAAACCTTGCTCTCACCTCTAACATGACCTCAGCTGTGTTTGTCCAGAGATGGAGAGATGAGGAGCAACTTGTGGCTAAGGGCAGCGTTCCCAACCTTCTTAATACCAGGGATGGGTTTCGTAGAAGACAGTTTATCCATGGACCAGGGGTGGGTGGGATGGTTTTGGGATGAATCAAGTGTACTACATTCAAGCTCACCTCTTGCGGTACTGCCTGGT
Organism: Desmodus rotundus; assembly: GCF_022682495.2. Classification (NCBI taxonomy): domain Eukaryota; kingdom Metazoa; phylum Chordata; class Mammalia; order Chiroptera; family Phyllostomidae; genus Desmodus; species Desmodus rotundus. The sequence goes on from NC_071395.1 coordinate 71,450,789, forward strand.
TCCTAACAGGTCTGTGTCCCAGAGGTTGGGGATCCCTGGCTAAGGGCTTAGGCAAGCTCCATTGTGGGTCATGGTGCCTGAGTGAGGGGAAAACCCCCTTAACCCACTAGTGTCCTGAAGCAGTTGAGGGCCTTTGGCTTTTTTGTCACCACACAGGAAAAGGCCTGAGGGTGTCTAGGTGGCTAAGGGAGCAGGAGTCACACACCCATGCATGGTCAAGTTGGCCCCCAAAAGTGTGGATGGCGGGGCGGAGCTTCCTGGTTCAGATCCCAGAACCTAGGAAGGGAAGGGGGAACTGGAAGGGATGAGTTACTGAGGACTTTGGATCAGCCATTGCTCTGTAATTATTTCTTACTGGCGGTGGAAGTAGTCCATCTATCTAGATGTAGCACTGGCTTGGGTGGTTAAAGTGCCTGTCTGTAGTTAAACAGGAGATCCTGGATTCCAATCCCAGCGGTACCTGAGCCAGTTGACAGTAATACATTATTGCTGAGGGGCCAACGCATTTCCACCTTTTCCAAAGGGCCTTTCTTGGCGCAATCGAAAACTTCTTATCAAGTCAAGTTCTTTGAGCTTCCGTGGCCGTGCCCTATCAGTGTGCATCTCTAGGCATATTCCCACTTCCCCTCCATGCACTACGTTGAAGTGGGCAACCTTTGCCTTCAAGGGTGTAGGGCCCTGCCCTCGGATTTTGGCTTATTTTGTTGGGGGCATATTTGGGCGAGGAGGGGGAAAAGGAAAGTTGCTCCCAAGAGCTGCCAATGACTAATGCAAAGCAGGCACGGTCAGCAGCATCCAGCCAAGGCACAAGTGCATAGGTATCTCTAGACAGTGGGGTAGGGTCGCAGGAGGCGGGCCTGTTTATAGGCAACTATAGTTGCACAAGCCCTGGAGTTCACGTGGCTGTGATGGCCGAGTGGTTAAGGCGTTGGACTCGAAATCCAATGGGGTCTCCCCGCGCAGGTTCGAATCCTGCTCACAGCGTCAGTAGTTTTGAGAACATGCATTAGTGCTTTGGGAAAAAATAATTTGTTTTCCCCACTGCGTTCTTCCCTTGGAGAAGAAGATCTTGCATTTGTTCTGGGACTTGCAGGGATTCAGCCACAGGTAACCACTCCGCGAGCGCCCCCTACCAGGCCTTACACTCCGTACTACATACACCTCTGAAGGTTGTGTCCGGCAGAAGCCTTGTAACTGCTGATATGAATTCATAACTCCACCAAACTCAGGCGATTCCTCAGGAATATTTGGCAATTGTAACCCATTCACGTTGCAACTGTCCCATACTATTTCATTTCTCTCCTTACACCTCAAGGCACAAATCCCTGTCCTTTCTCAGGTTTGTATGCTGTTTCAGTAAATAAACAAGGTATTCTGAAGGCCTTTCCCCATCGATATCCACCTACCTACCTACCTGTCCGTCTGTCTGTGGCCATATATTTTTCCTTTCCCTCGTAAGATCCCTTAGATCTTACTGTAGATGAACCCTTCCACGTAAGATCAACCCTTACGCTTACTAGATAGATCTCCATTTCCCTTTTGGCCCACAAGGGCTCAAGAACACTTCTCTCTTTCCCATACCATCAAATTTTCCCAGTCTAATTGGATTATTCCCACCAGCCTACAAACATACCGAAATGTATTCCAATTTAGAATAAGCAAGACAACAAAAGGTATCGACCTCATGTCCCCCTACCACCTCATTCCTTTGTTCCCCTCTCCTGCAAAGTTAGTTATACCCACTGTCTATCTTCCCAGTCTCCTTTGAACCATCTCTCTTAAGGTGCACCTCCCCCCCCCACCCCCAATTCATCAAAGCTGCTCTTGTTAAGGTTACCAAATGACCATTTGACACACAAGCTTACTCCCTCTTAGAAATACTCTCTTCACTTGCTTTCTAGGAGACACTCTTCTGATATTCGTTCTACATCTTTAGAGGTTCATTCACAGACTCCTTTGCTGGCTCATCATCTTCTGGATCTCTAAATGTCAGAGTGTTCTCAGAATTCAATTTTCCAACCTCTTCTCTATCTGTACTCACTCCTTCAGTAATCTCCAGTCTCAAAGCTTTACATACCAACTAGTAATACATTAATGCCTCCAAAATGTTCATCTCCAGCTCCAGAACTCTCCCCTGAATTCCAGATGCCTATATTATATTGCCTATGTATCATTTCCACTTGGATATCTAGTAGGCAGTTACAAACTTAAAATATCCACAACAAATTCCTGGTGGTCTCCCCAAAACCGGCTTCACCTGTGGGTCTTTCCATCCCAGTTAATGGAAATTTCATTTCTTTAGTTGGTCAGACTAAAAACCTTAGGATCATCTCTGATTCTTTTCTCACACACTGCACATTGAATCACTCAGCAATTTCTTATTTAAAATATGTAAAAAATTTTTTGACTACTTGTCACTATTTCACCACCACATCCTGGCCCAAGCCACCCTCATCTTTCACCCAGGCTGTTTACATTAGCTCCTAAATTATTTCCTTGCTTCTGCTCTGGCTCCTTGTTCCCTTACAGTCTGCTTTGAACACATTGGGCAAAGTGATCCTTTTAAAAAATAAATTAGATTCTGTCATTCCTCTTTTCTTTTCATGGGATATCAATATGAATTCCTGGTTTTTAATGTATAGAGGTAAAGAAAAAATGTATGCACATACACAACCTAAACACATACATATGAGTATATTCCCTAGCTTTGTCCACTGGGAGATCCTAAAAGGAATGATACATAAGTAGTGATAAGTACACCAAGTGTCCATACCTTGGTTAGCGAATATCATTCTCTCCCAAATTGAACCAGGGCTCCTTGGGAAAAGGCTGATTCCAGAGCTATGGTTGGGGAATTACAAGAGAATCTTGAAACATTTTGTTGTACCAGAAAGTAAAGAGGTACTCAAGGAATGTTGGGTATATATAAAAAAGACACAGCAGCTAGGGACTATAGTCAAAGAGGTTCCTATTGACAAATTTGAGGCAATTTGAGCATTAAAATAAATAATGATTGTGGTGGATTATAGCTCATCGAATCAAGTAAGAATCCAAAGTTCATACCAGTATAAATAAATGGGAGGAAAACTGAAAGCTTTTTTCAGTAAACTGCCAACTAATAAATATAGGAGTACTGAAGTTAGAAATCAGCAGTGGACACTACATTAGTGGGTGAACTTTTGATGAGATAGTAAAGAATCTCAAAATGTCTTCCCCCAAATTACATATTAATTACTACTAAGGGGAAATAACAACTCTACAGTGGAGAACCCTGGCAAACACCACTTTACCCATGTGATCCAAGTGTGTATCTCAGTGTTGGGACATAATGGCATGTGTCTTCTGAGGTGATGCATTGAGGACACAACATCACTTCCGTGGTGACATTTCTGCCAAACGTGCATAACCTGAATGATTTGAATCTGACTTTTCTCTGTGGAGAAACATCTGACAAAACAAGCTGAAGGACATTCTACAAAACAACGATCCCAAACTCTACAGAACTGTGAAGATCAACAACAAAGATTCTTCCAGATTAGAACTTGGTAACCAAGCTATCAAATTAGGTGAAAACATTTTCAGATGTACAATGTTAAAAAAAAAAAAAAAATCCCACCCATTCTTTCTCAAAACAAACTAGAGACTGTGCAACACTAAAACAGAGGAGGTAAGTCAAGAGGACGTGAGTTATAAGAAGCCCAGAGTCTAACACAAAAAACACGTGACGAGGCTTCTCAAGGTGACAGTAAAGAAAAGCCCAGGAGCAGCGCAGCAAAGAGGAGCAGCGCAGCAAAGAGGAGCAGCGCAGCAAAGAGGAGCAGCGCAGCAAAGAGGAGCAGCGCAGCAAAGAGGAGCAGCGCAGCAAAGAGGAGCAGCGCAGCAAAGAGGAGCAGCGCAGCAAAGAGGAGCAGCAGCCAGTCCAGGCTGAAGCAGTAAGCGTGCTCCAGAAGGAAGACTCTTTAAAAAAATTTTAAGGCTGAAATTGAAGGATCATGTGACCTGTTTGCTCACATCTGACACTTTAAATTGAGTTTGGGTAAAGAATTAGTTATACATTATAGAAAACTAAATAAACCAAAAAATAAAGCAGTTATTAACTCCGTGAAAATAACACTACAATAAAGGTGACTCAAGTGCAAAAATATTTACTTTATCATAATTATATAAACATTAAATATTCATTTAACTAAAAATTACAATAGCAGAACTGGAAGAATGAGGGAGAAAGAAAAACATCTGTGGACGGGGTTCTGGGGGAATAGTGTAGAAAGCCAGTAAAAGCGTCTAAAATGGGGGAAAGGAGATCAAGTATACAGTATGTCATTCAGAAATATGAAGCATAGATTTAAATGGTAGAACTGACAGCTATTAGCTGTCAAGTTGCCTCTGAAGCGTAGGAATCAGGGATGTAGAACGGAAAGCCAACTAGATAGAAATCTAGAAAAACTAGATAGAAGCTGTCTGGAAAAAGGAAAATTAAAGAATCATAAGTGACATTTAAAAATATGTTTATTTATTTTAGAGAGAATGAAAGAAACATGAGTGATTGAATCTGCAACCTTTTGGCTTATTGGGTGATGCTCCAACCAACCGAGCCACACCAGTCAGGGGAAGGTATATTTTCAACAAGGGCAAAAGTAGGTGTGAAAGAGTAGAAAAATGGCAAAAGGAGATGAACCAATGAAAACACAATGGGAGGCTGAGGAGATGTGAGACCATGGACCTGTCTCCGCACTCCAGAACTTGGACATCCCAGAAGGCACTGTCAGTCCTGCCAAACTGGAGCCAAGTAAATACCAATCTCTTTCTACTGGTCACGGGGGCTGGCACCCAGTGTCGTCATTTCACTAAGTTTATAGAACACCTTCACAGGTTCCGAAGTTACTCACCTTCTAGTTGCTGTTCCCAAATAAATGAGTTTTTCATTGTTTGGAAAAAAAACATCTGATTAAAATAATGCTCTTTAAATGTTTTAAAAAAGTTTTTTAAAAAGGAAGGATTCTTTCAGCCCTAGCTGATGTAGCTCAGTGGATTGAGTGCGAGCGTCAAACCAAGGGGTCGCGGGTTCCATTCCTAGGCAGGGCACATGCCTGAGTTGTGGGCGGGGTTCCCAGTGGGGGGTGCGCGAGAGGCAGTCACACATTTATGTTTCTCTCCCTCTCTTTCTCCCTTCCTTCCTCTCTGTCTACAAATAAATAAAATCTTTAAAAAAGGAAAAGAAAAGAAAATATTCTTTCAGATTAAAAGTAAAGAGACATAACAGCTAAATGCAACATGTGATCCTGTATTAGATCGTGGGTTGGGGGGAAAAAAAGAGCTATAAAGGAGGTCAGTGGAACACTTGAGGAAATCTGAATAGGGACTGGGGCTTAAGTAATAGTATTATATTAGTTTTAATGGACTGATATCGGTAATTGTACTATACATACTATTTAGCTACAACTGTCCTTGTTCTTAGGAAATACACATTGAGTGACTAGGGGCAAAAGGGCCTGATGTTTCCCGCTTACCCCCAAACGGTCCAGAAAACACATATTTTACATTTGGAAAGCAGTGATAAAGCAAAGGTGGCAAATGCAAACAATTAATGGGCCTGGGAAAAAACAGTACTGGAGTTCCTTGTATTATTTGTTTAAAAATTATATTAATTTATTTTTAGAGAGGGGAAGGGAGGGAGAAAGAGAGACAGAGAGATGTCAAAGTGTGGTTGCCTCTCGCACGCCTCCTAGTGGGGACCTGGCCTGAAACCCAGGCATGTACCCTGACTGGGAACCGAACCAGTGACCCTTTGGTTTGCAGGCAGGCACTGCATCCACTGAGCCACACCAGCTAGGGCTCCTTGTATTATTATTGTAACTTTTCTGAAAGTGTGACATTATATAAAAATTAAAAATGCCAGAAAACAAAACAAAACATAAAAGCAAAGGGAAAAAAGAAGCCCTCCAATGTCTTCTCAGCTTCTCAGTTGACTCAGAGATGAGTAAGTCCGGACAAAGTCTTCTCAGTGGCCTAGATGGTTCTACATGATCAGCCTTCCCATTTATGGCTCCAATCTCACCTCCCACAACTTCTGCACTTGCTACCTCCACTGCAGCCATGCCTATGCAGGCCCTTGTTGCTCTCTGATCCTCTGACAAGCCAGGCCTTTCTGTCACTTTGCCTGGAGTGTTGTCCCCCCAACCCCCGCCCCGCACTGTATCCTTGTAGCTGGAGCCTTCACCTTACAATTTACCTCCCTGATGACACCTTCTAAAATTGTAGTTCTCACTCTCTACTCCCCTGCTTCACTTTTCCCCATAGCACCTATCACCATCTGACAAAAGGTAAGTTTTGTTTAATGTTCATTTGATTGTTTCCCCCACAGGAAGTTTATGACTCATAAGGGCGAGGAGTATTGTGTTTTGGTTTGGGGCTATATGGAGGTCTTCTATCCTGATTCTTCCTGTGGCTCAGAGGCCAGGTCCTCCTACTTCCCGACCCCCAACCCTCCAGGATCCAACCCTCTAGGTACTCCCCCTACCCAGGACCCAGGGGGTCCCAGGAAGCCAGCCTTCCCTTTGAAGAACAAAGAGGGAGGAGCTGAGCCTTGGAACCCAGGCCCGGGGAGACATCACAGCAGGGGAGGGGAAGCTCAGACAACAGGATCAGCCCACCAGCCTGGTGCTGTCTCAGTTCTTTCCCTGCCCCCTGCCTCCCTATCGGCCGAGGTCTTTTGGACAGGAGCTCCTGTTTCTCAAGTCCAGACATGGCCCAGCGTTGAAGAGGCTGGAGGCCCAGACATTCATACACACACCATGTAAACAGACACAACCACAAACAGACATACATACAGGCCCACACTGACATAGAGGTGTGCCAAACACAGAGAGACCCTATCCTATAACCCCAGAAACCCTGGGAACAGGGTGGGAGAATGTCCTCAGAGCCACATCCGTACAGGAATAGTGGCTGGAGAAAAATCCCCCAGTCTGAATAACTGGTCTCAGGTCTGGGAGGGTCTGAAGTGTGTGTGCGTGGAGGGGTTTCTTTATTTTTTTAGTCTTTCCATTACTATTTACCCCTTATATACCCCCCACTGCAATCACCACACGTTGTCAATGCCCATGAGTCTTTTTTCCTTTTTGCTGGATCCCTCCACCCCCTAACTACAACCCCCCTCCCAGCTGTCAGCCTGCTCTCTTTGAGTCTGTCTCTATTTTGCTTGTTAATTCACTTTGTGTGTGTACTTTTTTTTTTTTTTGAGCGGAGAGGGCTTTTTAGAAAAATAGTACAAAATTAGGTACAAAAAGTAGTATTTAGAGGGAAATAAGAGACCACAACTTACACATTGAAAAAGCTTACAAATGTCACAAAGCCCAGAAAAATAACATATTTGTATTAATTATCTGCCTGAACACCTCTATAATACTTTCCACAGACTAGCTACTGGCTCTACACATTTCGAATCTTGTTTCTCCTCTACTACCCACTCTTGTCACTGGGCACATTCATATCACATGTGCCCTCTGGCATTGCGCCTCCACAGCACAAAGCCTGGTGAGTAGGCACAGGGGATAGGAGTATTCCTGGAAGCTGTTCTTACACCAGGGCGGCTAGGCTAACTTAACTGTGTGTGGACTGACTGGGAACCGTGTTAACATATCCCACAAAAACATCAATCTTATTTCTTTCCAACTCACCTTCCCCCTAACCGAATCCCTCAAAATGCCCACAGCCACTCCAACACAGGTGGGGGTTGGTGACGGGGAAAGCGAACTGGAAAGTGACAGTGGTCTTTACCATATATAGTTAAAAATATCTTCAATTTGCAAATTTTACAGAAGCATATAGTCATGTGAAGATGTTGCTAGGGCCCTCCCAGAGGCCTGTGAAAATGAGGGGTCCTGAAGCATGAAGTTCTTTGTTGTTTTAAAGATTTTATTTATTTTTAGAGAGAGGGGAAGGGAAGGAGAAAGAACAGGGAAAGACATCAATGTGGGGTTGCCTCTTGCACACCCCCTACTGGGGATCTGGCCCACAACTCAGGCATGTGCCCTGACTGGGAACTGAACCAGTGACCCTTTGGTTTGCAAGCAGGTGCTCCATCCACTGAGCCACACCAGCCAGGGAGCATATACTTCTTTACTTTTGTGGTGAATTGGCCCCTGAAACTTGAAATGTTTGATCCCACATCTCAGATGGACTCTCAGCCTGCCTGGAAACCCCATTCTCCTAGTTTAGAAGTTTTGTTTTCCTGCTCTCTAAAGTGAACATTTTACACCTTTCTTCTCAAAGGGCCTGTATGTAGCTCTCTCCCCTCCAGAGATGAACTTGTTTCATTCTTCTTTGAGAAAATGAGAGCAACCAGAGATAACTTTCCTCATCCTTCCACCACCCCAACTGACCCAAGCCCTCTGTCTCTCCTGCCCACCTACTAGCGGAGGCTGATTTCTCTACCTGGCCTTGGAGTATACCTACCTCGCCTCCACCCTCCCCCACACCACAGGTTTTGGTTATTCCCATCAGCCTCAAACCCTTTCTAGCATTCCTCATCTCTTCTACTCCTACCTGCCACACACTGTTCTGCTCACCGTTCACAGAAAACTGTTGATGGAGTTGGCTATACCCACTGTCTGCATGCCATCACTTCCCATCCTTGCCTCGACCGGCTCAGCAGGACTGCACAGTCACTCTCCCCCCAGGTCATCTGTGACTTCCAAGATGCTAAACTGGATGGTTGCTTTTCTTTCTTCTTACTTGACCTCCCAACAGCTCAGCTACAGCTCACTGCTCCCTCTTTCATATACTTTATTTTCTTGATTTCCTGGACACCCCACTCCGCTGGCTGTTCAGCTGTCTCTTTGATCACTCTGGATTCCCTTGACAATTCTCCCTCCTCGACTTGGCCTCAAGTGTTAGGATGCCTCAGGGCTCCTTGCTCAATCTCTTCTCTTCTCTCTGTCCATATTCTATTCTCTCCCTAGGTACTCCAATCTCACAGCATTAAAAACCATGTCTTCCAATGACTTCCCTGTATTTACCCTCCAGCTCTGACCCTCTAACTTGTATATCCCTGGACTACCTGGAACCTCCACTTGGATGTCTAAGGGGATCTCAACTAACCTGACTAAAGTATAATGCTTATTTTCTCTCCCCAAACCTTTTCTGTCCCCTCCTCCTTCCCATTTCAATAAAAAAAGCCAATCTCCTCGTTGCTTAAGCCAAAAACCTAGGTGTCCACTTTCTTTCTCCACTGCCACCACCTCAGACAAGCCACAAAATCATGTCTACCTAGATGACCGCTCTGGCAGCCCAGATGATATCCCTGCTTCCATCCTCCACACAGCAGCCAAAGTGGTCTTTTAAAACATAGGTCATGCCCTGGCTGGTATAGCTCAGTGGATTGAGTGTGGGCTGTGAACCAAAAGTTTTTATTCCCAATTGGGGCACATGTCTGGGTTGCAGGCCAGGTCCCCAGTAGGGGGTGCTCAAGAGGCAACCACACATTGATGTTTCTCTCCTCGTTCTCCTTCTCTTCCCCTCTCTAAAAATAAATAAATAAAATATATTTTTTTAAAGTAGGTCAGTAAATATAACATTCTTATTAAAACTCTCCACTGTTTCCCATGGCACTTAGACCAAAATCCAAACTCCTGGAGCCTCCAGCGCTCTGCGTGATGGGCTATGCCTTCAGTTTTTATCTTTGCACACTCTAAATTCTCCATCCCAGGGACACTGGCCCTCTTTCTTTAGCTCCCACCAGCAAACTCCGTTCCTGCCTCACAGTCTTTGCACTTGTTCCTTTTGTCTGCACTCATGACTGGCTTAGCTAGGCTCAAATATCACCTCCTGATAGAGGGTGCCTCTGAACACTGAGTAACAGTAGCAGTTATTTCCCTCTGAAGTCATTGTCATATCCGATTGTTTCTTGCTCCGCCCCAGCCTTGTACCATCTGAACTTACATTATTTTCTGCTTTCTCAATTCTTTCTGTCTCCTCTGCCCACTAAAATGTAAGCTTCAGGGTAGCCCAGACCCAATGTACCCTCAAAGCCTAACCATACTGAACACACAGGAGGCACTCCATAAATAATAACAGCGGTTGTGCGCAAGACATACAGATGCCCAGACTGTTGTACAATTTCCTTCTGGGGGCCACTGTCCCGCCTTAGAATTGAGAAGAGAGTATTCCCAGTCACCGACACAATCCAGAGACAAGAAGGACCCAACTCGGGCCCAGGTGAAACAGGAGACAGAAACCAGAGGCAGTGACACAGACTCAGAGCGAGTTCCAGAGAGTGACCAAGAGGGACACGGCGGGGAGACCCCGGCTCAGAGACTCAGAGACTAGCCAGAGACAGGGATAGAAGCAGGGGCGCGGAGGGAGGCAAAACACGCCGGAAGACAGGAAAACCTGCGCCACCGGGAGTCGAGCCGCCCTCGCCCCCGCTTACGAGTGGCCACTGCGAGTGCCGGGTGTGCCCGGCCGTCCGCCGGCCCGACGCGTGCGGGATCAAAGCCGCCGGGAAGCGGCGGGCGAGGAGGTGGCAGGAACCTGGAGGTGTGAGTGAGCGAGCTTCCCAGGGGATGGCAGGAGCGTGGGAGCGCAGAGTGCCGGCAGGCGACAGAGACCCGGAGAGCAGGCGAGAGATCCCAGAGACCCGGAGACTCCCAGAGATCGAGACGCACATGCAGATGCAGAGAGAGACGGAGAGGCCGGAGAGACCCGGAGCCAGAGAGGCAGAGACAAGTAAAGAACCAGAGAGACGAGCGCAGAAATTGCTGAGACCAGGAAAGAACGTGAAGTATAGAGACAGAGATGCCAAGAGGTACTCAGCACAGAAAAACTGCGACAAAAAGGCCGAGACACCTGTACTTGGAAAAAGAATGGGCGCTTTAGAGAGAACAGGAGGTAAGACAGAGAGCGAGGCGGAGAAATGGAAAGAAGAACAAGGCAATTAGAGCGCGTGGGGCGGGAATACCTCGCCCCGCCCCTCGGAGGGTCCAGAGGACCCCCGGGGCAGGGATCCAAGCGCGGTGTCTTTTCTCAGGGTCACGCCTGCGGAGGTGAGGGCACCCGGGGCGGAGGAAGGGGTGGGGAAGGCAGCACGACCCCCTGGCTGGGAAGATGGGTGTGTGAGGACGTATGAATCAGTATCTCCATCCAGAGTGTCAAATCCTGAGATAAAGTAAAAAAGTTAATTATTAATATTTGGTTGATATATTAAACTAGGATGCTTCTCAGACACAACATCATCAGATTTCTCTCCATTTGGGGGAAAAGGAAAGAAAAGCATGACTTGCATTGGCCGGGAATCGAACCCGGGCCTCCCGCGTGGCAGGCGAGAATTCTACCACTGAACCACCAATGCACCCGAGAGCAGGGTTGGACCAAACTTTAGAAGAGGTTAAAGTAGCGGTGGTTGGGTGGATTGTACAAACTAGGGACCTGGTGGAAAAGAGACTCTGAATAGTTCACTAGGGTGGAGCGAACAAGCCATTCTTCCTCTTGCCGGAATCCGGCCACCCGGCCATAAAATCGCCCCATATGGCCAGGGGCGGCCCCACACCCGGGTGCGAACAGCCTGGGGCCCCAAATCTCGCGTGCAGGTGAGAAAAACTCAGCCTGAGCCCAGGTTCCCAAGGAGGGGGGTAGCGGGGGCTGCTGGGGCCACCCATCTGCGCTCCCATTTGGCCCAGATAGGGGGAGGTGGGATTGCCGGGGGCCCTGAACCCAAATGGGAGCGCCCTCCCCAAGGTCTGTGTCCCTTGGGGCTCGGGCTTTGGCATGACAGGCAAAAACAGTGAAGTGTGGAGAGGGCTAGGCGGAGTCCCATTCGTTTCCGACTCTGCAGCTATCTTCCGACTCGGCCTCCAACCTTGTCTTTACGTCTCCTTGTCTCTAGCACTTTTGCTGTCCCGTTAAATCTCTGATTTTATCTTCGCAGGCATTTTGTCCTGAAGTCTCCGAGTGTTCACGCATCAGTTTGCAGAGGGTCATGGTCTAGGTTTGAGGTCGGTTTTGATCCCTTTTTCGTATCCCTTTCTTGTCCCTTCAAGAAAACTACCTGCTCCCCTGCAGTCACGAGGGCTTTCCTGGGAACAAGCAAAGCGAGCACACTTGTGTCAGGTGTTCTGGCAGCCATATGCCTAACTGTCCTATAATTTTGAGTCAAATAACTTGTAAATGGGAAGATCTCTCCACCTCCTGTCTGTACTTCAAATCTTTGCTCCCTCTTCCTTGATGTTTCCCCCGCCCCAGTCCAGATATCCCTCAGGATGATCCTTTTCCCGATCACCTACTTTACTCTGATTCTATAATAGATACCTGATAACATATCCACCCCCCCCCCATCCTTTCTAGTGCATATCTCAGTATAAAACTGTCTGGGTCTAGATCAGTGCCCAGCGCTCATGAGTGCGGTTGACCACCGTCCGTTCTTCCGGACTCTGACGTGTGGACGGAGTCCCTTCCCCGTTGCGGAAATTGAATACGACTGCCCTAGATCGAACAGAGCTTCTCTTCCACCTCCAGACAGAGCCCCAGTTGAATTAGATCCACCTCGCACATTCAGGTCTCTCCCTATCTTAAGTAGGAGGTAAAATTTGGGGGAAGATATATAGGATCTAGCCTAGGGGCTAACTTCTACTTTACTGGTCAGTGAGGGTACAGAGACCTCCCCAAAAGGCTGCGATTCTGGGGCGCGTTTTGCCCTCAAATCACCTGAACCCTCTCCCCCTAATAACCTCTTCCCTTCAGCTGGGACCCGCCTCATTATACAACCTTATGGTCCTTAAACCAGCTGGTGCTGCATTGACCCCTCATTTCCCACACTCCCAGGCCAGGTCCCCTCCTTCCCCTCCCCCTTGCGCTCCTCCCCTTTCCGGGAGCCTCGTGCCTGGAGCCGCGCTGGGAGGGATCCCGGTGCCTAAGAGGGCGGGTCCGGGTCTCCCCTGCCCCCCGCCCCCGCCCCCCACCGGGAGCCTGAGGGATATAAGGCGCAACGCGCGCAGGGGCTCGGTCCACACCAGGGTCCAAAGGAGAGATGGTCACCCGGGATCGAGCCGAGAATAGGGACGGCCCCAAGGTGAGAGGCGGGAGAAGAGGGAGCAGAGATCCCTGGTCCAGTCAGGGGACCGTGTCTCTGAGACCGTAGGTCTGGGAAGAGGCTGGAGACGCTGGGCTGGAAGGGGATGTGCACGGGAGATCCAAGGAGCCAGGAGCTGGGGAGAAAGCTGCAAAATATGAAGAAGGGAACAGGGTCAGAGCAGGACCTGCGTGGGCGGCAGAAGCAGAAGCAGAAGCAGAGGTCTGGGGTTCGGGTGATGGGAGTTGGCAGCTTGCCGCCTCGAGGGCGTGGGAGTGGGCTGGTGTTTGAGTGAAATAACCTAGAGGAGCACAGAGCTAAGGGAGGAGGGTGGAAACAAAAAGCGGAGACGTACACTTGCTCCACGCGGGCTGGCCCAGTGGGCACTGGTACCAGAGGACCGAGACCGCGTGGAAGATTTTAGAGCCAGTTGAGAACGGTGACCGCTTAAACGGGTTAGAGAGAGAAGAGGAGGCGCGGTCGCGCTGGGTATCTCGCTTTCTACACTCAGGGTCGCCAACTCTGAGTCCAGCACCTTGTGGCCCACGTGTCTGGGCGCAAAGAGGGCCCCCAAAGTTCTCCACTGAGACAGAGAGAGACTGCACGATGCGGAGAAGTAGAGAGAAAAGAGGAGAAGGAGAGACACAGAGAGGGGAGGAGGGAGGACAAGACTGAGAGAGGAGAATTCAGAAGACCCGGGAGAGAGAGGAGGCGAGCTTCAGAAACTGACCCTAGGGGCGCTGGGAGGGGGAATGGAGAGGGATCGAATGGGTTGGGCCCTAGACTCCCAGGAGTCTTGGGGAAGGGGTGGAGGCGGGACTATCCCAGCGGCGGGATTCCGACGCGCGCGCGCGGCCGCGCTGAGTCTTGGTGCGGTCGGCCCGCTCTCCCTTTCCTGCTGGTCGCAGATGCTGAAGCCGCTTGTGGAGAAGCGGCGCCGAGATCGCATCAACCGCAGCCTGGAAGAGCTGAGGCTGCTGCTGCTGGAGCGCACCCGGGACCAGGTCAGTCTTTCCGGTCCCCCAAGCATCCCGTTCTTGCGTCCCAGGGCCGCCCACTTGGGTGGGGACATAAACTGGCTGCATTGGCGACCCTGGCCCCAAGGCATCCTGACCTGAGTCCCGCCCTTGGAACCCCATCCCAGACCCCCTCTTGCTCTCAGAACGCGATCTTCACGGCCACCCCTCGGGTCTGTAAGTTTCACACCCGGTTCTATAAATTTCACTCCCAGGGTGGGTGCGTTTCAACTTCTGGGTCTGTAAATTCTTCCTCTTCCTCCCCCTCCCCCTAAACAGCCAGCAGGGGAGTTAATTTCAGTCACTGGGTTTGCTACTTCAAATGCCCTCCTCATAATGCGGGATCGGTTTCACTCCCTCGGGTTCGACAGTTTGGTGTCAGGGTGGGTGAGGACCATTCTTGGTCATCTCCACTCCGCATTTGGTAGCGCGCTCTGTGGTCAGCGCGCAAATGCGATCCGGGGGCACCCCCAGCTCCCGCATCCCTCCTTCCTTTCTTCCCCCTGCCACTTTCCCCCTCTCTCCCCACCCCTCTGTCTTTGCGCCCTCCCCTCCTGTCTGTAGAACCTCCGGAACCCGAAACTGGAGAAAGCAGAGATACTGGAGTTCGCCGTGGGCTACTTGAGGGAGCGAAGCCGGGTGGAGCCCCCGGGTACAGCGCGGGGGTGGGGCAGCGGAGGGAGGGAGGGGGGACTCACTGAGGTCCGGGCCGGGGTAGATGGGGCGGAATTTGCCGTGGATGGTGGGCTTGGGGAGTGGCAGAGTCTGCTCTGAGGCGAGGTTAATAACACCCGCGCGTGTCTGTCTCTGTGTCTCCCTCATTTTCTCTCTCTGTCGGTCCATCTGGTTTCCTGTCTCTGTGCGCCTGTCGGGCCTTGGTACCTCTGCGCCCCGCCCCTTCCCTTACCCCTGCTGGGCCCCTGCCCTGACTGCCCATCCTCCCATCGGCCGCACCCACCGCCGCGGCTCCAGGGGTCCCCCGGTCCCCAGCCCAGGACGCCGAGGCGCTCGCCAGCTGCTACTTGTCCGGTTTCCGCGAGTGCCTGCTTCGCCTGGTGGCCTTCGCGCACGACGCCAGCCCGGCAGCCCGTGCCCAGCTCTTCTCTGCGCTGCACGTCTACCTGCGCCCCAAGCCTCCCCGGCCGGAACCCGTAGATCCGAGACCCCAAGCGGCGCGCCCACCGCTGGACCCCGCCGCCCCGGCGCCTGGCCCCGCGCTGCACCAGCGCCCCCCAGTGCACCAGGGCTCCTCTAGCCCTTGCTGTGCCTGGTCCCCGTCCCCTTGCTCCCCCGGCGCCGGGGATTCCGGCGAGCCGGCGCCCCTCACCGGACTGCTGCCGCCTCCTCCGCCGCCTCACAGACAAGATGGGGCGCCCAAGGCCCCGCCGCCCCCGCCGCCCGCTTTCTGGAGACCTTGGCCCTAAGCTTTGGGGGGTGGGGGTGGGGCTGGGGGTAGGGTAGAGACTCCAGCCTAAGGGCAGCAAAGGGATCGGGGCGTCGGGGTGAGGAGGTGTTGGGGAGGGCGGCGGAGCGCGCGGGCGCAGCGCGCGGGTGAGATGTGGTCTATATTAGAGTATCTATATAAATATATATTTCCCTGGTTCCTGTCCCTTTCCCCTACCCCGCCTCCCCGGTGTCTAGGATTGTACCTTTTCTTCCCCTAGCCCAGCCCCAGTCCCTTCTCGAGTCCCTAGTGCATGGAATAAAGTGGTTATTAAACCCCCGTGTGTCCCAGAGCCAGGGGCCTGCCTTTATCTCGGCGTCCACGCCCACTTTCCCTCCCCTTTTGTCTCCCATCCCTCCCTCTCCCCCACCCCAGTCTTGCTCTCCATGGCCCAAGCCCCGGGGCAGACAGGTAAGTAAAGAAGAGGGCAGAGCGAAGACCGAGGTTGGAGCTGAAAACGTGGAAAACACGTAGATAGGGTAGGGTGAGAAGGGATGGTGGACCTTCAAGAAAAAAGTCGGATATAGAAAAGAAAAAAGTTGAATAAAATCGACTCTGGTGGGATTCGAACCCACAACCTTTGAATTGCTCATTTTATCACTAGAAGTCCAATGCGCTATCCATTGCGCCACAGAGCCCACTCTGCAGTTATCCCCGTCTGACAGCTTACGGGTAATAGCATGGGGGAGGGGGAGGGTGGCCAAGAGCGCGAGGTTTGGACTTCGGAGGCTTGCCTGGCAGAGATAGCGGGCTAAAAGCAGGTGAGCCAGGTGGGAGCGCGGGCGCACATGGGTGGAAGAAAAGAGAGAGAGTAACCAAATATGAGCGAGAGGGCGAGTACAGAGCTCCGGCTGCCTGCTTGGGGGATGCTTCCAGCCCAGGTGCACCGCGCTCCCAGATATGGCCACACCCATCCAAATAAACTCGTTTCGTTGTAAATTTCTGTGTCAGTTTCCTTTGGTCTACCTGCTTTGCCATCCGCAGTCTTGCAGTTCTGAATCTAAATTATTTCCAAAGAAAACCGGCTAATTATATACAACCATTGCTCGCTTACTTCTCTACAGTCTCTTAGGAGGACTACGGAGAAACTTTCATTTCACGTAGGTAGCGTGGCCGAGCGGTCTAAGGCGCTGGATTTAGGCTCCAGTCTCTCCGGAGGCGTGGGTTCGAATCCCACCGCTGCCAAGTCAGAGTTTTTCTCGTGTGTTATTCTCCGTGTAAAATCATTCAAACCGTTGCGGGATCTTTCTCAATTTTATGAGGACTCCTGGAAAGGTCTCACCGCACTCTTCCCTCTCTGGTACTCCAGACATAATTTTATCTAGGTTTGCATCCCAGCCCCAAACCATAATGGTGATGGAAACAGCTGAAGTAACCCTCACTACTTCATAGTTTATCTCCCGGTTAACCTCTCCTCAAATAACATTCTCATATCCCAGAACCAGCGTAACACTTGTTCATACACAGACTAAAGTAATTTGTCGTGTGTTTTCCTCACGGTGTGCTGGAGGAACCAACTACCCACTCCGAAAAGCTCATCGGGTTGTAGTTTTCTTTTTAGATTATCTCAGATCATAAAAACACTTCATACACAAAACTGATGAGACACATCAATATTGAAAACAAATTGCAAGGTTCCACCGAGATTTGAACTCGGATCGCTGGATTCAGAGTCCAGAGTGCTAACCATTACACCATGGAACCTGCCCAAGCTCTGGTTTTTTTCTGAATGTTTATATATTAGTCAACTCCCTGTTCTACTTATTCTTCTATCCTCTGCTTTTACAGAAGACAAAGCAACATAAAACAGCTGTCGGATAAGGTAAAAGCCACTATCGAACAATGAAATATGAATTGAGATGTAAGTATAAAATAGAAACAGTACTTAGAAGACAGCATAAAAAATTGTTATAATTCTATGAATATAAAAATGTTGATTATATGTTAAAATGCTAAGATTTTGGATATTTTGGGTTAAATAAAATGTTATTAAAATTAATTTCGACTGTTATTTTTCACTCTTTTTTAAATAACAGATTTTATTTCTTAGAGCAGTTTTAGGTTTCCGGAAAATTTGAAGAGAAAGTACAGAGAACCCCACGTACTCCTGGACCTCCAGTTTTTTCTTCTTCTTTTATTATTATTATTTCATTTTTAGCCTTATTGAGGTATAATTGACATACAAAAAACTGCACACATTTAGTGTTTATACATCTTGGTGAAACTTCTTGCTCTTTTTAGTACAGCTACTAGAAAATGTAAATTTAGCATATATGACTCCCATATGTAATACTCTAACCACCTCTACTTTCCTTCCCGTTATTCGTTCTATCTTCTGAAAACTAAAACCCTGACTCACTTAATACCACTTTTTTTTTTAACAGACAATAAAAACTGTTAACATTCAAATATCATCATCCCCATGGGCCATGTGGCCCACCCAGACATCCAAGACCCAGACGCAAATCCAGCGCAGTCTCGAAGCCTCTCGCTGTGATTCTAATAGGTGAGGCCCTAGTTCACAGGGCCTTTCACGCTGCGGATGATCGAGCGACTCGTGTAGTCCATGAATTTCACACATACCTGCTTGCACCGTCCCCGGGGGGGGGGGGCGGGTTCTGCCCAGCATGTTGGTGACCCTGGCTAGCTTGACAGATTGCACACGGCTCGTGTCCATGACGTTGGCGGTCCGGCCACCACTTCCTTTTAAAATTAAGTAATAGTATTTTCGTTAATCTTTTCCTTTGTTTTGTTCGAAGACACACAAACATTAATTGTACTAAAAAAGGAATGGTGTTGTTCGGGTAGAAAAGTAAAAGCAGACGCCCGAACAGGGACTTGAACCCTGGACCCTCAGATTAAAAGTCTGATGCTCTACCGACTGAGCTATCCGGGCTCCCTTGTAGTGATGCTGCTCTGCTATCCTTAATAGTATTTTACGTGCAAAAGTTCGAGCCCGCAAAACTGAGGGGTAATTGTATGTACATATTCAGATGATTTTGGCACAGACCCTAAGAAAGCTAGAGTAGCCGGACGACTGCTGATCGCGCTTCTTACCAAGCCTGTCGAGTACAGTTCCTACGGAGTTTGGTTTCTTAAGGCTGAAGCGTTGCGAAGGCTGGGATGGTGCGATGCCGAGACTGGCCGCATGGGGTCGCTGCCGGCTACCGGCTTCCCTCGCCGGGTGGTTTCTCCCCAATCTGGAAGACCTAAATTCTAGGCACCCCGGCACCCCTGCTCCAGCCCAGAAAGTTCGAGGGTGGGCCCGGAGCAGAAGAATGCTATATGGGCCTTTCAGATGCTGTGCACGCAGAGTACACCTCGGTACCCCGACGGGCCCCATTCCAAGGGAGAGATTGATATCTGGCGCGCCAAAGACGTGGGGCACTGACTGCTGGGCATGAGACGGTGGTGCGGAGTGTGGGGGGTGATAGGAGAGTTATTTCTGACCCCCATGCGGTGTACAGGAATGCGTGAGACTCACCTGCGTGTGGTTGTAGTCACGTGTGGTTTATGGCGGTGTGTTTCACTTGTGTATAGTGATTCACATGGATGATTCACAAGTAGGAATGTGGGTGCTCTGTTCCCAGTTGTGGTTGAGAGAGAAGAGGAAAGGGTCTTGTGGGGCAATTTGGGTGTGGAGGGACGGACAAGGGCCCCAGAACATCCGTAGGGCTCCTAACCAGGAAGAGGGCAATGTTTCAACCTTATAGATATCACCTACTCCCTGTCTTTTTCAGCATTTGGTCCTCCCCTTCCCAATGGGGCTCGAGCTCCTGATACCCATCTGGTTGAGCCGCCCTGTTCTGTCAGCCAGAGGGACCGGCTGTGTCAGAGGGAAGCAAACAACTATTAGGGTGCAAGTGTGGGCGGAGAGAGGGAGCCCACAGTGAGCAAGGGCAGAGACCAGGAGTTTCTGGAGAGAGAGCACCTCAGAGAGAGCTGAGCCTTTTCTCAGAGGCCTAGCCTACCCGCCCCCTCCTCACCTCAGAGCCCCCCCTCCAGCGGCTCAACATCCCAGCAATCCAGTTCTGCCCCGCCTGCTGCTCACCTCCAGGCCAGCTGCTGCTGGGGCGAACCTTGTCGGCGGCATTACTCCTTCCCTCTCATCATGGCTGTGTACCGGGTACGGGTGACCACTGGTGCTTACCTGGGGGCAGGCACACTGGACAACATTTCTGTCACTCTGGTGGGCATGTGTGGTGAGAGCCCCAAGCAGCTACTGGATCGCATGGGCAGGGACTTTGCCCCTGGATCGGTGAGTACGGAGGAGAGAGGGAAGAGCCACGTCTGGGGGGCAGGGCAGCTGGGGGACCCTGAAGGAGGGGAGGGTCTTCCCTCCCGGCTCATTAAATCCTGCAGAACTCAGAATGCCAGTCCTGACCTCCTCACCATTCCTGGTTCTGTCTGGTTCCTGTCTTTCCTGGGGATAATAAATCCCACCCAGACAGGACTGTGAAGGAGTCCTGGGCAAGGGGGTCAGAAGAATTCCCCTGGCTTCCTAGCTCCTCTCATAACTGAAGATGGGCTTTGGGCAAGTCGCTTGAACTCCCATAGTCTGGGTTTCATGTCCTCTGGAAGAATCTGCCTGCCTCTGCCAAGCCCAAGGATTGTTTGCTGATGGGTCCTGGGGAGAAGTCGACTGCCAAGGGGGTTAGTGAAATCCAGAACCCAGCCTTGCCTGTGGTAGCTGTGGTTGCTTCTGCCTTGTGAAGGGATGCTCTTTTCAAATTCATACAAAAGCATCACATGGGTTAGCAGCAGCTCAGGTGTCTATGCCAGAATAGGTGTAGGTATAGCTGCACCTTTCAAGGTGCAAGGACAGCTCTGGTGGTTCCTTGCCTCTCACCTGCTCCCTCTCTTGGTCCCCTCAGGTGCAGAAATACAAGGTGCGCTGCTCAGCAGAGCTGGGTGAGCTCTTGCTGCTGCGTCTACACAAGGAGCGCTATTCTTTCTTCCCCAAGGACTCCTGGTACTGCAGCCACATCTGTGTCACTGCCCCCGATGGTACCCTTTTCCACTTTCCCTGCTATCAGTGGATTGAGGGCTACTGCACTATAGAGCTGCGACCAGGAACAGGTGGGCCAGAGGCAGGGACTGGCATGTGCTGCAGAAGGCATCTGTTGGGATTAGGAGCAGGGTCTCCCAGAGCCCAGCGTGTGGGAAACAGGGTTGGGGTTAGTGTAACAAGTTCAGGGCTCCCAAGTAGATGTTTCCTGAAAAAAAAAAAAAGTGAACCTCTAAAGCTCTGAAAGGTAGAGGCTTTCTAGACAGTATTCACCCCTCTGGAGACACACATAGACTAGACACATACTCGCGTCCACTCACACCCCCCAGCACAGACACGGACACACACAGATGGCAGTTTGCTTTCTGCTGACCCCCTCTGCATGTCCCCAAAAGGAATTACTCTGGAGCCCAGAAAGGAACTAACCTGGAAGCTGAGTGGATTTCAACAGGTGGAGAAGCCCTGAATGTTGAAAGAATTTAGCTGAAAAGACTCTGGCCACTACTACAGTCTTTTCCAGTGTAGATGACGTCCCTGTGAAGTGCTATTAGGATTCCTTCTTGAATTTAGGTGGCCTTTCAAGAATGCTGTGCTCTGGCTCCTCTGGCCTCTGGACCCCCATATCTCCTGAGTTGTCTGATCCAGAAAGGCGAGACTAGGGCTAGTCTATGGTTTGAGATGAATCTTAGGGATGAGAGATGCTGTTCTAGATCAAGGTAAGGTGAGTGACCATTACCCCTTGGTCCACAGTGAGTTCTTCATAGATCTCACTCTGAACCCCCATCTATCATCATAATAATCCATTCATCACTTCACAAAATATACTCACATATGTTCGCCTCATGTATTTGTGCGTGCTATGTATGTACACTGTGCTAGGCACCATGCTAGATGCTGAGGATGCAAAAAGCACATATGATGTGACTTCTGCCCAGAAAGAGTTAGTCTTAGGAAGGAGACAAACATGCAAACAATATAGAAGATTGTTATAATTCAGGGGTTGTCCTGCCTCAATCCCTTCTACTGATGAATGTACAAAGAATGTGGGGTATCCATGTCACTGAGGGATTGGGTACCAGGGTCAAGGGGTTCAGGCAAGCTTTGCTGGAGAAGCTGTTGTTTGGAAAAAAAAAGACTTAAACGATGAGTCATTTTCATTTCCCACAGCGAGAACTATTTGTCAAGACTCCCTTCCAATCCTTCTGGACCACAGGAAACGGGAGCTCCAGGCCCGACAGGACTGCTACCGGTGAGGGTGACCTAATTTGACTTCTTTCCCCATCTTTATTATGACCTCAGACTTAATCACTTTACTGACTTTGATCTCGATTCCAATCTTGGGGCCCAACTCCAATCAGAACCATTATTTAAACCTAACCTCAACCTAATACTGACCTTGAGTCCAGACTCAGAACACCAGTACCAACAATTGTGTCAATACCATCAATGAATCCACACTCAGCCCCAGCTACCTTTGATGTGACCCTAGTATTGACAAATCTCAGCCCATCCTCAGACTCACCCCCTCCTCAGCGGCACTCCCAAACTATCCATGATCTTGATCTCAGCACAAACCTGACCCTAAAGCAGTCTGGACATTCACGTCATCCTCAAATTCTACCCTGATCTGAAGCCCAGTGCCTCGGGGAGGAAATTCCAACTTTCTGTCACCTACCCAGAAAGTGGGAGTTTTTTTGGAGTTTTAATTTCAAGGCATGTCTTTAAAAGCTAAAGTTTCTGTGTACCCTAAGTTTGACCCACCACCTCTAACCTCGTTCTCCTGGAAGCTGGAAAGTCTATGCCCCTGGCTTCCCTGGCATCGTGGACGTCAGCAGCTTTGAGCAGATGGAGTCAGACAAGAAATTTGCCTTGACCAGGACAACACCTTGTACAGACCAAGATGACAGGTGAGGGAAGACCCAGGCTTCGGGAAGAAGGCGGAAGGGTGTGAAGTGTAGGGTCTGTTGGGAGGCTGGATCCCAGGCAGCCTGGAAGGAGAAGTTGGGAACTATGATAAGTGCAATTTACTCCAAATGTCAGGAGTGGAATAGGCAGGGAGGGCCCGGGGGCTGGCAGAGAGGAGGAGGTGGTTTCAGGACTGATGGGAGGGGGCAGGGGAAAAGCCCAGAGTGAGGGAAGGCCTAGGAAGTCTGGGGGAGAAGAAAGGGAAGGAATTAAGGAAGTGAGCCGCAGATCTTTCTAACTGTTCTCTGTTCTTCTGCCCCACTACCCTCCCATCCCCCGCTCCCAGCAGTGGGAATAGGTACCTGCCTTTCTTCCCCATGAAAGTTGACATCCCGTCTTTGCTGCACATGGAGCCCAATATTAGATACTCGGCCACCAAGACGACCTCGCTGATCTTCAACGCCATCCCTCCGTGAGGCAACTGCCCGCTCTGTGCTCCTGCTCACTCTCCCATCTGCCTCTGCCCCTTTGATGCACAGCCACATCTCTGCTTCACTTTCCCTCCTTTCTGCCTCCAGTCTTCCCTCTCTTCGTCCCATAGTATCCCCTCTCCCTGCCGCAGTCTTTCCCCTCGGTGGCCCCCAGTCTCCTCTCCCTCTGCTCCCCAGTCTCCTCTCTCTCTGCTGCCCAGTCTCCTCTCTCTCTTTCTCTCTCCTTAGATTCCTCCATTCTCTATCTTCCCATCGCCTCCTCTTTGCTCCTTATTCATCCATTCTTGTTTTATTCCTCAAACCAATACAATTGATTGTGCACAGCATTGTCCCAGGCACTGCTGGGACCACGATGAGTAGAACAGAGAGGCCTGGCTCTTATGCTTTAAGGAGGTGGTCAGACCACCTCAGTTTCAATTCCTAGAACCAATGCTTTCTAGCTGTGTGAACTTGATTTTCACTTAGCCTCTAAATAGTTCTCTCATTTATAAAATGACAATAATATATATACCTACCTCATAAGTTTGGGAGAAAATTTAATGAAGTAACACCCAGCACAAAATAACCTCTCAATAGATGCTAGTAGTATTCGGATATAATCTTGGCTGGGAAGAACTCAGTATCACAAGGGAGACATGCAACACAATGAATTAGCAATCAGAACGGTCATTAGCAGCTCCAGGCAACAGCTGAAGTTCTAAGTGTGACATGGCTGGAGGGGGTACTGTCCATACTCTGGTGTCTAGAGGAGGCAGGGGTCTGGGGGTGGGGAGGCAGGAGGTGGCTCCTGGGGTGGCAGGTGGGATTGAAGCAGGCTCTGAGCCAGGGGGAGAAGGAGAGGTGAGGGGAGAGTGGGTGGGTCCTGGGCAAACCCATTGACCTTGTCAGTTCCCTCCAGACCTCTAGGCTGGGGACACAATGCTCCTGGAAGCCCCGGACCCCACCTTCACTCCCCCCCCCAGGTCCTTGGGCATGAAGCTTCGTGGGCTGCTGGACCGAAAGGGCTCCTGGAAGAAGCTGGATGACATCCGGAATGTATTCTGGTGCCACAAGACCTTTACTTCAGGTGTGCAGATCCAAGCAGGAGATGTCCATCCTCTGGCCTATCCCACGCTCGTCAGACCCCTCTGCCCATCCTGGGAGAGCACCCTCCCCCAGCACTCTCAGACAGACTGCTGGATTCCGGTGGGAGGGGCTCCTGGGTTCCCTGGTAGCAACCTCACAGACCCCTCCTCAGGAACCCAAGCATCTCCCCTTCGTCTGGGAGGGGACAAGAATAGGGGAGTAAGGACAAGAGATACTCTGCTTGCCTGGGAAAGGGTCAAGAGTCATTTAGGGAGCCCTGATCCTGCTCAGGAGCACTCACCTCTCTCCCTCTATCCCCACTGCTAAGCCTTCTGGGCTTTGGGGCCAGACTTAGGTTCAAAGCCCTGTTATGCCACTCAACTAAGCAACTCACTCCGCCTCTTTGACTCTCAGTGTCCAGGGTTAAATGAAGATGTAATTCGCTTACTTTGTAGAGTTGCTGTGAAATCCTAAACCAAAGTGATGAGCAAAGAGCTGGGCAGGAGCAAGATCTGAGGAAGTAGTTTCCAGACCAACCAGTCCCTCCCCCTCTCACCCTCTAGAGTATGTCACGGAGCACTGGTGTGAGGACCACTTCTTCGGGTACCAGTACCTGAATGGCGTCAATCCCGTCATGCTCCATTGCCTCTCGAGCTTGCCCAGCAAGCTGCCTGTCACCAATGACATGGTGGCCCCCTTGCTGGGACCTGGCACCTGTCTGCAGACAGAGCTAGAGGTGGGTGAGCTGCCATCATGGAGAAAGGATGATGTGAAGGGTAGGGTGGAATGGCCAGGGCTGCATCCAGCCTGCAGACCTCATCCTCTGGGTAGCCCTGGGCCTGCACCTTTTAAGTAGAGTAGATGTGGATGTGGGCCACAAGGGGCTGGGGATGGCTTAAGGCCTGCCATGGGGTCTGGTGCAGTGATGTGAATGTTCAGGACTCACTGAAGTGGTATGAATGAACAGGACAGTTTGGAGGAGGCTCTTCCTCTATTCTGGGCCTCCAAGATCCTAAGTGCTGATGCCCAAAGAAGGCTCTTTTAGGACAGACCAAAGACAGCGCCGCTAGATACAGTAGGCACAATCATGGAGAACTAGGAGTTTTGGGGGTGTGGGAGAAGATGATGATCCAGTTTCTCTGAAGCAGTCAAGTCCTCAGGCATCCTCTAGAAGGTTGGAGATGTGTTTGGTGATTTTGTTTTTCTTGGATACACTGAGGTCATCTGCGCTGAGAGTAGGAAGGACCAGGTATGGGCAGAAGGGGAGAGGATGAAGGCTTGTCCAGGCTGGGAAGCCAGGTGAGAGGTCGCACAGCGAGGTATTCTGCTGGACCTCATTCCGAACATTGTGGGAAGGGTGGGGTACCCGACATTGACCGTGAGAGCAGATACCAAGCATTACCGAGGCCAGAGCTGAGGTGGAAATGGGCAGAGAACAGGGAGAAAAGCCGAGCGCGGGTGGGAAGGGTACTCTGAGGCTCTGTGCGCCTTCCGCAGAGAGGGAACATCTTCCTAGCCGACTACTGGATCCTAGCGGACGTCCCTGTCCAGTGCCTGAACGGCCGCCAGCAGTACTTGGCTGCCCCTCTCTGTCTGCTGTGGCTCAACCCCCAGGGGGCGCTAATGCCCTTGGCCATCCAGGTGAGCCTGGGCCGGGGCTTTTGGGGGTGGCTTCAAGGCGCACACTAGCAGTCTTGAGTCTCACCCCCTTATTATTCTTGGACGCAGCTCAGTCAGACCCCAGGGCCCGACAGCCCCATCTTTCTGCCCACTGACTCGGACTGGGACTGGCTCCTGGCCAAGACGTGGGTGCGCAATTCCGACTTCCTTGTGCACGAGAACAACACGCACTTCCTGTGCACGCATTTGCTGTGCGAGGCCTTCGCCATGGCCACGCTGCGTCAGCTGCCACTTTGTCATCCTATCTACAAGGTCGGTGAGACCCCCTGGCGGGTCGAGAGGTGGCGGGGCCAGGGCGCGGCCCTGACCTTAGGTTCCTGTGACCTCATCCCACTCGCAGCTCCTGCTTCCCCATACTCGGTACACGCTGCAGGTGAACACCATCGCCCGCGCCACGCTGCTCAACCCTGACGGCCTGATAGACAAGGTGCGGCCTCCCCGCCCCCCGCCCACCCCGTCTCGGAGGCCCTGCTCGGAAGGGTACTTTGCTCCACCTACAACCCTGTTTGGCCTCCAATCTTTCACTGTGGCCTCCACAGTTCCCGCCAGCCCCTTTTCCCAAGACCCGCCCCTGCCCTCAGTCTCCTTGCTCCGCCCACAAACCTTGTCTGCCCGCCCATCTCACCCACGGGGTCCCATTCCTCAGGACAAGTTCCAAATGCTCCCTGAGGTGGGTGGGGTGCCCCCAGCCTAAGCACAACCCCTCGCTGACCCCAGGCCGAGCCCTGCTCCTCCTCCCTGACTCCCTAGCATCAGTTCATTCATTTAGTTACCAAATACCTAAGGATTACCTCCTATGCACATAGTAGGGTCATAACCTTGGCAGCCCACGTCAAGTCCCAATGGATGATTTTGATCCGTGATCTTGCACTGCTTGATTTACTGAAAAATCCCCTCTGCTGAGTCATTAGCCCTGCCTGGTCCCCAGGCACCAGGGTGGAGGTTGGGAGGGCCCAGGAGCTGAGCTGTGACATCTCCCCAGGTTACCTCGATCGGGAGACAAGGCCTCCTCTACCTCATGAGCACTGGCCTGGCCCACTTCACCTACACCAATTTCTGCCTTCCGGACAGCCTGCGGGCCCGTGGTGTTTTGGCTATCCCCAACTACCATTACCGAGATGACGGTCTGAAGATCTGGGCTGCCATTGAGAGGTGTGGGCCTGGGACCCTGAAGCCAGTCTGGCCCGCAAGGCCCTCCTGGTTCAGGGGCAGTGTGGACCTCTGTGTTGATGTAGGCTGGGGTGCTTGGTGGTGGGGTTTCCAGGTGTTCTCAGCATGGGGCACTCCCAAGGGTGAGCGTTAGGGTTGGGGTCCCCTGTGAAATGGCAGATAGCTTTGGGCTGGGGAGAGGTTGGGCTGTGGGTGAACACAGTGGAGGAAGGGAAGGACAGGGTGTCCAGAGAAGGTGAAACAGCTAGGTGTAGCCTGGGGCCTCAGGGCAAGCAGGTCTTCCTTTTTCTTGGGTACTGAGCAGGGAGGGGATGCAGCATGAGTCTGGCTCTCCTCTGTGTACGGTTCTCCAGCCCCTGTGCAGGAGGGAGGCCCGAACACCCGTGACTCAGGTGTGGGGGTGGGGAGCCTTGAGGGAAGCCTGGGCACTCAGGTTCCAGCTGCATCTGGGGATCTTCCATGGCTGTCAGTGGACCCTGACCAGCTGCTATCCCCAGCCTGAGCAGCACTGGACCGCAGTTTTCTGGCCAGACCCGAGCCCGAGGGCACTGCGATAGCATGGGCATCTCTTTCCTGCAGCTTTGTCTCAGAAATCGTGGGCTACTATTATCCCAGTGATGTGTCTGTGCAGCAGGATTCGGAACTGCAGGCCTGGGTCAGCGAGATTTTTGCTCAGGCGTTCCTGAGCCGGAAGAGCTCAGGTATCTCTTCTCCATCCCTTAACCATAAGCTCCCAAAGATGCAGTGCTCTCCTCGGCCTCACCATTAATCAGTTCCTATTTATTGATCAGAGTTTGAAGTACATCCTAGTATTAGCCCCACTGAATAGACGAGGAATAGGCACAGAGAAGGTTATACAGTAAGTGGTAGGGGCAGGATCCAGGGCCAGATCCTATGATCTGCAAAGCTCTTGCTTTCAACCACTACCCTGTGCCCCTCTGGTCCCTTCTAGACCTTTCCATGAGCCTTAGCCCATCCATTCGCTTCTGCTTGCTGAGTTGAATGGATGTGTTGCATCACGCAGTAGGGGCCATCTTCGGCCTCAAACAAGAACATTTCTCAGGGTACGCTGTGGTCTCCGCATTGCACCATCTTGGGAAGCACATAATGCCAGGTTGTCCCACTGTTAGTGATGCCTAGAGTGATTTCTGAGTAAAGGTGGTGACAGCCAGATTGCTTTTGGATCTTTTAAAGGGTGACCCCTCCCTACGCTTTGCAAACCTACTGTTAATCACTGGCAGCCGTGATTTCAAGTGCTCCGCTTCCTGAAGGCGTTTCTCTTTGGGGTGGTCTGTTTCTTATTTAAGACCGAGAAGGGGGTATAATTACTGTTGGCTCCACTCTCCTGTCTTACTTAATTAAGCTTGCCTCTAACTTAATACACCAGAACATTCTTCAGACTGACAAACATCTCTCCTGACCAGTAAACTTATCCTAGTTCATCTGTTTTAAGGTAAAACACTCATTCATTAACCTCAGGCACTATGACTCTTGCTCCATATTTCTAGGGGGGCAAATACTAATATGAGTTACAGGAAAATTCCCATAGACGATCTGACTGCTTTCCTTTTTTATTTTCAGCCCTCAAGGTTAGAATATCAGCCAGGAATAGAACATTCGGAAACTTCCCACACACTCCCAGGCAGATACCCAGTTCTTCCTCGAAACCTCTCTGTCTGCGCTGTGGCATCAGTGTCCCTCCAGTCATCCTGACTCTGAACCTTGGAGCCATCTTTGACTCATGTTCCCCTCTGCCTTCCGCTTCCCCTAAATCCCGGTGGGTGGCAAACCCTATTGTCCCCGTTGTTTCTCACTGTCATCGCCCTAATCCCAGTCCTCAGCGCTATTCCTGCATTGTGGCAGCTGCTTCTCAACCTTTAGATGCTTGCCTGAGCGAGCAGCGCCCCCCTGGCGACCCTCCGAAATAGTGCCCAGAAACCTGGCCTGGCAAACTGCTGCAGCTCACCCCCAATGAGCACCCTCCCTGACCCTCCACCTTGCTTGTGCCCCATTTCTTCCCACTCTGGCTTCTTACCCTCTCATGAATTCACTCCATTCAACCAGTCATCACAGGTCTCTTTTAACACGTAGTAAGTATTGCTCTAGGTGCTGGGGTTCAGCCGTGAATGTGACAGACAAAAATCCCAGTCTTCACGGAGCTTAACATTCCTGCGGGGAGACACAGATAACAAACAAATATGTTGGGTGGTTATGAATTCTGGGAAGGACGAAACAGCATCAGAAATCACTGGTGTGTTGAGGTGGGGGGATAATTTCAGATACGTGGTCAGGGAAGGCCTCCCTGAGGGGGTGATGTTTGAGTAGAGATGTGAAAGAAATGAGAGAGCTATTTCTGTGGATGGCTGGGCTTGACGGGTGCAGGCAGAAGTGGGAGTGCAAGGCCTTGAGGTGGGAGCGTGCTGGCAGGTTTGAAGAACAGGAGGAAGGCCTCTAACAGAGTGAGAGAGAGAAAAGTGGGGAAGGAAATGAAGTCAGAGAATAAGCCAGAGCCAGATCGAGTAGGACCACGGTGAGGTAGGAGAGATGGGAATCCCGTAGAGGGTTCTAGCAAATAGTGACAGAATTGAATTTATGATTCTAAAGGATCACTTCCTCTAGCTGTCGGGGTAATGGTGGAAGTAGTCAGATTCACCCGGGAGTGAGATGCTGGGTGCGGGGTAGTGGTGGAGACAGGCGATGAGACGAAATTGGCTTCTTGAAGTGTTTGCTGGTATGTGGGGTGTGAGATAAGAGCGGTGAGCGTGCGGGATAAAGACTATCAAAATGGGACAACTGTGGGAGGGACAGGTTTGGGGAGTGTGTGGAGTAGGCCGTCAAGCATTAGGTTTTGCAGATGTTAAGTCTGAGATGGCTTGTAGACACTCAGCTGGAGCTGACAGGTAGCAGCTGCAGATTTAAGCCCACTGTTGAGCCTAGAGTTCAGGGGCCGGGGGAGCCAGCCAGAGATGTGAACTTAGGAGTTGTCAGCCCACGGGAGGTGGTTAAACCATGGACTTGGAGGAGACCAGGTACAGAGAGAAGAGTGCCAAGGCCTGAAATGCTTCCTCTGTCATCTTTTTTCCATTCAAAGCTTACCCACTCTTCCTCAGGAAGCCTCCTCTTCCCCTCCAGCACAGCCTCAGTGCCTTGCCTGCCTGCCCACTCTTCCAAGAGCCAAGCCCTGGCCTGAGAGCTTCCTTCTGCTTCCACCACTGTGAGCTTATGAGTAGCACATTCTGGTCATCTGTCCCTGCGACTAAGCCCAGTAGCAGACGACCTGCTTGCTTGGACAACAGTGAACTAGGCAGATTTAAATCATTAGGTGCTAACATGGGCTGTGGACAGGAGTGCCATGGTGGCTGGCTGGGACCTGGCTGCTTGGCTGTGAACTCTGCCAGCTGGGCATTTTCTGGTCTGACCACAGCACACAGCTCCTCTGCTGACCTTCTTCAGAGACAACCAACCATGGTGATGACCATCCCTAACCTCGGCCCAACCCTAATCTTAGTGTAAAGACAGTGGTGGCCAAATATTCAGCCCTCACCTCCTCACTCTCCCCCTGTGCTGAGCCCCAGCCCTGAGCTGCCCCTAGGAATCTGGTCCCCTTCACACCCTCTTCCCTTCCTCCCACACCCAGGCTTCCCATACGAGCTGTGCACCCCAAAAGAGCTGGTGAAGTTCCTCACAGCAATCATCTTCAACTGTTCTGCCCAACACGCTGCTGTCAACAGTGGGCAGGTGAGGCTGCAGGGGTCAGGCCAGAGGGGCACTGGGCCAGGAAAGGTTACACTCAGCAATGCACAGGAGGCTGGAGTTTGGGCCGAGAGCATGGGTGGGTCGGGTTTGGGATGGGTTTATCATTAGGGTTGGGGTAGGAGTGGTGACTGGGTGGAGGGAAGGACTGGTGTCGGATGATGACTGGGGCGGAGCTGAGTCCCAGGTTGCAATGGTGGCTTGAGTCGGTGTTGCACAAGGAGTAGAACTTATGGACTCCTGTCACGGTTAGGACGAAGCCAAGTGGAGTATCAGATTGCTCTGTCTGGCATGCCAGCCCAAGGCCTATTTCTAGGGTTACCTCCTCTCTGGGTCCTCCTCCTTCCTTGGTGATTCATTCCACCCAGTCCTGGAACATTGGGAAGGGAGCAACATGGGTGAGCCAGGCTCCTGCTGCACTGCTGGAACTTCCTATGCTCTACCCCTCCCTCACTTCCCTTCCCACAACCTCCTCATTTCTCAGCTGCAAGACCTGGGATGGTAAGGGGCAGGATCAGGGATGGTGATAAAGGAGCTGGTCCTCTCCCTCCGGCCAGTTGACTAAACTGGGGTGGGGGTCTCCACAGCATGACTTTGGGGCCTGGATGCCTAATGCCCCATCATCCATGAAGCAGCCCCCACCACAGACCAAGGGGACGACCACCCTGAAGAGTTACCTAGAGGCCCTCCCAGAAGTGAATGTCACCTGTAACAATCTTCTTCTTTTCTGGCTGGTCAGCCAAGAGCCCAAGGACCAGGTGTGTGTATGGGGTGGGGTTGGGGGGGGGGTTTGTAGGGCCTAAGCACTGGAGGTGATGGTGGCCGTTCCAGGGGTCTTAGGGGGTGACTGCTGGCATTTATGTCCACTGCTGAACTGCCTTGGGTTCTTCAGTTTCTTCAGGAAAGGATAGTTGATCCCCAGAGACATACATTGAAGCAAATACCAGTTAGTGGCTGGGATACAACCTCCATCCTATTCACCAGTTTACCAATCCATCCATCCATCCATCCATCCAACAAACTATTCTTCCATCCATCAGCCACTCATCCATCAACCACTTACCCATTCATCTAAACATCCAACACACATTTATTATTGGATACCTCCCATGTGTCAACACAATGCTGGGCACCAGGCATGTAAAGTTGGGTGAGACCTTCCTGCCTTCAAGAATCCTATCATCTAGCTGAGGAGACACACAGATAAATTTGAAGGAGTACCATAGCATTGTAGGTATTATTTAGGTGCTAATTCCTCCTTTTGAACATGCACTTCTTGAGTACCTGCAATGTGCCAGGCACTGATGGGCAGATATGAACCCTGTCCCCATGTTCTGGCTACAGTCCAGCGGCAGAGGTAAGGACAGGGCCCTGTTGGAACCTGACCAAGTGTGGGTGAACCCAGGGAAGCTTCTTGGAGGAAGTGACATCTAAGCTGGGACCTGTGAAACCAGTAGGAGTTTGAGAGACAAAGGAGAGGCAGTGTGAATTTCTAGGCAGAGGTGAAGGATGAGACCAAGTGAAATGAAGTGAAGTGAAGGCAAGAGTCCATTGTGTCTCGAGGATCACAAATGGTACAGTGTGGGCACAGTATTCATTCAGAGGACGATGGGGAGACACTGAAGAGATTTAAGCCTGGGGTGACATGGCTAAATTTGGGTTTTAGCAAACAGTGCTTCTGTGGCTGTGTGGATGCATGGGAGGGGCTATTTGGGAGGCAGGAACAACAGGGAGGAGGCGCTACTGAGGCTACTAGGCCTCAAGGAGGTGAGCAGCCCTTTGATCAGCGATTACCATCATCTCCATGCGCACATTCAGTCATCAGTCATGCCTCTGCCCTCCTGGTTTTGTTCACACGTTCTCTGACATTACAGGAACATCCTCATTTCTCATGTCTGACTCCATGTGGTGCAGATATTTTATCTCCTTAACAAGTTCTCACTTACCGTCCTATAGCCTGGGATTGCCAGGAACTCCTCTCTGGGTCCTGATCCTTTCTGGTCCCTTCTCCCAAGGATTTCGAGGCATTTATTTCTATCACTATAAAGCAAAAACTCTTTTTTTGGTCTACTTACAGAATACTTTATTACTATCAATGCAATACTCTCACTCAATACTTCTGGCTACCAATGCGTGGGGGTTGTTCCAACCCGAAACGATTCTCAGACACCGGCTGGGTGCCCTCTAATTTAGCTTAGTGCTGACACTACCTGGAGACAGTGTCAGGTCCCGCAGGTTAAGGGCTCTGTCCCACAAGTCTGCCGCTGCCCCCCTTCAGGCATCTGCTGCCAAATGAAAGCCCAGGTTGTCAGCCGTGTTTTGACCCCCAGCTCTAAATCAGAGGTTTCTACAAGCCCCTCCTCAGGTTTGATGTTGTGCTGGAACAGCTCACAGAACTCAGGAAGAGAGTTTCTAGAGTACAGGTTTATCATAAGAGGGTGCGACTCAGGAACTGCCAGGTGGAAGAAATGCACAAGGTGAGGTGAGTGGGAAGGGGTGCTCTCTTCCCACACACCTCACCTTGTGTGCTCTCTCGGGGTGTGCCACCTCCCAGAACCTCCACACATGGACCAACGTGGAAGTTCGCCAAACCTGCATTTTAGGGATTTTGATGAAGGCTTTATTACATAGGAATGATCGATTAAATTATTGGCCATTGGGGATTAATTTAACCACCCGTCCCTCTCCCCTCCCCAGAGGTTGGGGGGTGGAACTAAAAGTTCCAACTCGTTAATCACAGGGTTGATTCCCATGGCAACCAGCTGGGTGGGTGTGCTTTCCAGAAGTCACCTCATTAACATAAACTCAGGTGTGGTTGAAAGAGGCTTATATTGAATGACAAAAGACACCTGTAACTGTCTATCGTGAAATTATAAGGGTTTTAGGAACCCTGTGCCAGGAGCGGGAGGAAGACCAAATACATATTTCTTATAAATCACGATATCACAGCGGAGAGGGATGAGTAGGTAAGAGAATGACACTGAAGGATTCCCTCCCCATGAGCCAGAGGGAAGTTTAGCCTGGGAGGTTGTACCAGCCACAGTAATAGCAGCTATCCCTTTTTGAGATTCTATCATCTTAGTCATTAAATCAGATACCGTATGTGCACCATTTAAAAATAGAAAATAAATAAGTGTCTATACTGAAAGTACTTCATGCAGTGCCTAGCATATTACTATTCAGGAAATGGTAGCTCCATTTTACAGGGGAGAAAACTGAGGTTCAGAGACACTAAGCAATTTGTCCAAGGTCACACAGCTAGTAAGTAGGCTTGAACCCAGTCTGCCATACTTCTGTGTTTTGCTTTTTAAAAAACTAGAGCTTTAGAAATTAGATGTCAATTTGGTAAATCAGACATAAAACTGATTCTTTAAAAAGACCAATAAAAGAAAACAAAGACAATTCTGGTCAAGAAAAAAAGAGAGAACATAAATGTACAGCATTAGGAATGGGAAGGGCATACGGCCACAAATACAGAGAAGACTGAAGAAATTGGAAGGAAATTCTACTTACAGTTTTATGCAAACAAATGTGGAAATCTAGATGAAAGAAAAGATTTTCTAGGAAAACATAAACGAAACTTAACAGCAGAAGAGATGAAAACCATACATCAACGGGAAAGGCTGTAAAAGACCTCACCCCGGCCCTTACAAAGGGAAGTTCTAACAAATCGTCAGTGACCAAGTCATTCCTAAATTATTCAAACTGCCTGGAAGTATAGACAAAGGTGAAAGTTTCCCAAATCATTGTACTGGGTTCTGCTTCCCTGGGGACCCTGATACCCCCACCTGGCAAAGGTGGGGCCTTTCAGAAGAGAGGTGGGTCTTAGGCAGACGGTTCCTGTCCCAGATTGCACTTCCCACCTATGTGACCTTGGGGAGGGAATGGGGCATCTCCAAGCCTTAGTTTCTTTGTCCCCTCTTTATTGAATTTATTGGGGTGACCCTGGTTAACAAAATTATACAGATTTCAGGCGCTCAATTCCACAGTGCCTCATCTGTACACTGTACTGTGTGTTCACCACCCTAAGTTAAGTCCCCTTCCATCGCCATTTATCCCCCGTGCCCCGCTCCACCTCCCTGACCCCGGACCTCAGTGCCTTTCTCCGTGAAGTGAGAATGACAAGAGCGCCTACCTTACAGGATCGTTGTGCCATTGTGATAGTCCACACGAAGTACTTGCAATATGCCACCTGTAATTAAGAAAATAAAATTATAAACTTTTCCACTTAGCTACGACAATATTAAAAATATATCATCAGCCAACGAAGGCCGATAGTACATAGTAAAACAATAATACACCGTGACGAAGTCTAGTTTATTCTAGGAATGAGAGGAATGAAAGGTTGGCTCAACATTATGAAATCTAACAATATAATTTGTTACATCAGTAAAGAAACACACCATGTAATCATCTCAATATAGGTCAAAAAAGCATTTGGTAAGAGTGACCAGCCATTCCTAATGAAAACTCAGTGTAAAATGAAACCCCCTTACGGAATTTTGATAAAAAGTTTATTTCCGAAAACAAAACACTGTCCTTATGGTCTGACAATAGAGGTCTCCTCACTTCAGTCAGGGACAAGAAAACATCCCACTGTTGCTGATGGCATTTAGCACTTTTCTAGAAGGCTTTACTAGTGCAATAAAACAAGACAAAGCATTTGAAAACATCGGTATTACGCGCCACAGGTTTATAGTAGAAGGTTATATTGGGGCAGCGTGCAGCGTGTGTGGTTCGCCACCAGCTGTGACGGCGAACCCGCGGTCAGGGAGCGGGGCCGCCCCGCTGCCACAGGATGGCCCGGACCGAAGTTCATCGCAGTGTTTCTTGATTGTCGTTGGCCATGCTGTGCGGTGTGACAGTGTATGGTGCTGGCGACTGTGTTGGCAAGAATTGCATGATGTTGGGTGATTGGGAAGCTACCTCCGGCCTGATGGTCTTTAGGGGTGAATTTTGTTCAGTTGTGAGGTAGTAGGTGTATAAATAGGGCATGTTTGCCAGAGCCTGTTCACTTGGCTCTCCGTTGTGTTATGAACGCGGTTGTGTTCTTGTAGTTCACAGAACAGTGGACCCGGCACTTGGCAGGGACCTTCAGAGATCTTCTGGTCCAATCCACCGATTTTCACAGGCAGAAACTGATGCAGGGTAACGGGCAAAAGGTTGCCAGCAGAGGGAGCACTAGCCTTAGGTTGGCAGGCTCCCAGGTCCCCTTCCGGCCCCAGGCTCGGCGTGCTGTGGGTGTTCGGGCTCCTCTGTGCGGGTTGCAGTCGCCTGAGTGGTGGTTTGGGGTTGTGGTTTGAAGGGTGTGCGTTTACAGTAGCTGTGCCTAGTTCATGCCCTTCGAAGCAACCTTGACTGTATTTGTTGGCAAATGCGGTTCTTCATTATTCTTCATCCTGCCCTGAATATCACTCTTACCCTGCACCTGATTTCCCCCCAGCGGCCCCTGGGCACCTACCCGGATGAGCACTTCACCGAGGAGGCCCCGCGGCAGAGCATCGCCGCCTTCCAGAACCGCCTGGCCCAGATCTCACGGGACATCCGGGAGCGGAACCAGGGCCTGGCTCTGCCTTATACCTACCTGGACCCTCCCCTCATCGAGAACAGCGTCTCCATTTAATCCCCTTCTACAACCCCGGAAGAAGGGCCCAAGCATGAGTAGAGCCAGATTCTCCTGGTCCTCCAGGCTCTTTTGCCCTCCCTGTTCTCCATCAGCCTGAAACTTCTCTGCAGGTGGGGACATTTTCCACCCAAGGTGGTTCTAGCATCGTATGAAGTGGGCCCTGAGCTGTGAGGGACCAGTACAACAATATTCAGGGTGAGAAGCTGCTGGTTAAAGTCAAACGCACAACAGACCCTCCAAAAGGAAGGAACCCCATCACCCCTTGCCTGCCTTTGGGCAGCCTCCTACTTCCCTCTCCTGTCAGAATCTACCTCCTCACATTGGGATCCCCAGCTTGGGACTCTAGACTCTCCTTCCCAGTTCCCCCTCTTGTCTCCAAACTTTCTCTTACCTTGCCTCTTTGTTTCCACTTTCCTCCAACTCTGGGACCAACCAATCCAACTTCCTTCTCTGGAAGAGCCTGGAAACTGCACAAGAAAGGATGTATGCCCTAGATCTGCCATGTGGACCCCTCTAACCCCAGCATCTTTAAGGGGAGGGTTAGAGTTAGAGTCCGGCTTACCTGGACCTCTAGCTGTAGTTCCTTCAGGGCCAGGTTCCCTGGCCTGGGTCTGTATGGAGTCTCTTCCCAGCTCTTGTCCGCCTGCTACCATCCCTCCTCCTGTTTTTTTGTTTGTTTATTTGTCCTTGAGCCCGGTGAGTTCAATAAAAACCAACATACTTGGCTCCTGTTTCATTTTTGGTTTGATATATGTGTGTGTATGTAGGTGCGGGGAGGTGCCAGGGGCTTGGACAAGGTTGGAGCAGCTGTGAGTCCCTGGGTCATCTGCTGGAGACAGGAAACCTCCCAGTTCCACTCAACACCTAGCCAGGCCCTGCATTCCTGCCTTCACCTCCCGGAGTGTGTCATCCATCCATCAGGAAGTGAAGGAGTATCCAGAATGAAGGGGTTGATAGGAAAAAAGTAGGTATTTTGCAAAGCCTGAGAATCCAGCTTCTGGGCGTGGGAGTTGTTAGTGTTGCCATTGAGATCCAGTTCCTCTTCTGGATTCACGGAAGACTCAATCTCTAGCTCTTTTAAGGGTGGGTGGGGTCATGGATGAGTTTTGGCTAATGAGCATTTAATTACTGGCATGAAACCTCCAGAGTTCTATTCTCTCTGCCTCTGCTGTTGGAGAAGCATGTGTTGAGATGGCACTTCTATCAGTTTCTGCCTCTGAGCGACTAGAGCAGAACAGAATCCCTGCCAACCTGAGTTGCACATGATGCTGAGAGAGAAATAAACTTTTTTTGCGGGGGAGGGGGATGTTAGGGGTGTTGGAGGGGTTAAGCCATTGAGATTTCAGGGTTGTTTGTTGTTGCAGCATAATCTAGCCCATTCTGACTGAAACAGATGGTAATCTGGGGAGTCTAATGTTCTCCCTGCCAGCCCTGCTGTCTGTAAAAATAGAGATCTGCATCTCTCTCCACAGCCACTCAGCACCTTCCTGCTTCCTGCTTCCCTAGACCTCAGATCCCACTCCCCTTACCTACTCTGCTCCTTGAGTCAAATTCTGTACCTGAGCAAACCTTGCTCATGGCTTCTCTCTGGCCAGAGTCACAGTGCAAGGAGTGGTGGGTGGTGAGGAGGTAAGGGGTGAGGGGCGGTGTGAGTCTTTGGCTCTACCAAAGGTCAGATATTCATTTCTTGCTCCTGAGATCCTGGGAGAAGATGATCCCCATGTCATTGTGCATGAAGAAGTGCATTTGGCAAAATATAACCAGAGACATTGAAGTTGAGAACAGTCTAACAATAGCCAGAGGGGAGTGGGGAGGGGACATTGGGGAGAGGGGTTTACAGGAACTACTATAAAGGACACAGGGACAAAATCAAGGGGGAGGGTGGAAGTGAGGGGGGGAGGTGGGTTCGGATGGGGTGGGGTGGAGGGATGGGGAGAAAATGCAGACAGCTGTAATTGAATAACAATAATTTTTTTTAAAGAAGTATGTTTGGGTTTATCTCAACTGCAGAGTCCAACCTAAGAATTTAGTCAGAGTCACCAGATTTTGTCCATTTTAGAACAAAATCGGAGAACCAAGAGACACCCCCTTGTGGCTAGGAGGACCATAGCAGGAGCTGGATGTGCCCGCTCTTTAAATTTGGGCTTTGATTTAAAAGAGCAGGACCAGGTAGGCTGGAGGGATATCACGGCACAGTCAGGCAGCCTGACCCTCCAAGAGGATGAACACAGCTTGGCCTGCACCAAAGTTAGTATTAGGAGGCATGCCCATTCTGAAAATGCCCCTGAGCCGGAGAGGGAGGGGCCAGGGCAGATCACTTGAATCTGATTTCCCAGAAAGCCAGCTTGGAGGGAGGTTTATTGAGGAGACACACCCAGCTGCAAGCAGGATTCTGCCCAGGCTCTGGGCACCTCCAGGGACAGGACTCAGGGAAGAGGCTCATGTAAAGCTTGAGGCCTGTCAGATAGGAGGCTCCCTCCAGCTTGCACTCTGGACCCTTCTATGCTTCATGGTCAGCCTGGAAGGTGACTGGTATAGTGGGAAGCACATTAGCCCTCTTTCCCCACCTGACCTTGAGGAAGCCTTTCAGCCTCGGTGGCCCAAATATGTCAGATAAATGGGAGGGACAAGAAGGCTTGGAAAGTCCTCTGGCGTTGACATTCTAGGATCTGCTTGCCTCGTGGCTCCTGCCTCCCCAGACACTGTTTGGGACATTGGGGAAGCAGCTGTACACTCCCCTGGTACTATCCTTACTTCCACTGCTTTACAGGCAAACAGAAAACAAACACATAAATAATCACACAAGCAAATAAATCCTTCCCGATGGTTGTAGTGCAGTCAGGAGATGAAACCAGGTGCTGTGTTGCCATGACTGGGGACAGTGAGTGGGGACAAACATTAGGTCTGGTGGTCAGGGAAGGCCACTCTGAGGAGTGGCAGTTAAGTTGAGATCTGGATGAGAAGACCAAAACCCTTGGGACAGCTTGGGGGAAAGGTGTGACAGACCAGGAACAGGTCCCGTGCAAGGTCCCTGAAGGGCATGTGTTTGAGCAATGGGGAGAAAGCCAGAGGGGCTGGGGTGAGGTGACTGAGGGATGGACAGAGCTAGGTCATGCACAGTCCTGTGGTTCCTGGTAAGGCCTTGGTCTTGACTCTAAGAGCAATGCCGTTTTAAGCTCTGTTGGGTTTTAAGCAGAGGAGTGAACTGATTTTCCTTTTCTCTCTGTGTCCTGGGCGCGAGGGGTCCCAAGGGTTGATCCCTGACTCTCAGGGCTTAGGGTGAGGCAAAGGGGGGGTGCCCCAGCAGTGAAGACTTGGTTTCCTGTGTGGGTGGCCCCCTGTGAGCCAGCCGTGCAAGCTCCCATCCTTCCCAGGGGCCTCTTCTACTCTCTGGGTCCACCCCTGGTCCAGGAGAACCAGTTCTTCAGCCCAATGAGCACCTACCCAGAGTCATGTGTCCACGTTTTGGTCGTAACTGGGGAGTGCCCCATTGACAACCTCATGCCTAATCCCGTCCACGTCCCCAGCCACATTCACATCCCCACCATCCCATACACATTTCCATCCATGTTTCCCTCAGGAACGGAAATCCCACCCCAGACTTCAGCAGAGTCACCCCTCCTGCTTTGTTGGGAGAGAGGGGCTGGCTGCGGGGAGACCTGTTGCTAGTGGGTTATGACTTGAGGAGGCAGCTGTCGGGGGATAGAGGTAGATCCTTCCATTTGTGGTGACACCCAAACTCTTCTACCCCATCAGCTCCCTTCCTTGTTTGTCCAAGGTCCCTTTCCACTCTGCCTTCCAATTGCCTGTGTGCCCTGCTTCCTCCCCACCCCCCACAGAGTGATTTTTCCCCACTAGATGAGAAGGTTAAGACTGGGCCTCTCACCTCTCTGCCCCAGGACCCTGTGTCCCAGAAAAGCCTGAAGAGGCAGTTTCCCAAGCTTCTGAGCCTCAATTTCCACTCCACCCAACCCTGCTCCTCACCAAACCTTAGCAGCCCCCGGGGATGCATCTCCAAGGGGGAGGAGTGGCTAGATGGCAGGAGACTGGGAGAAGTTGTAAGGAATTTGCATCTCAAAATGCAAATTTATGTCATCAGGCTCCTAGCATTCCCTCAGAGTCATGGGGTAGCTGAGCAGAGCCCAGGAAGGCGGGCCTGACCTGCCTGACAACTCCTATCCTCAGTGGGGACAGCACTATGCCAAGTGGATGAGACAGCCCTGCCAGTCACCCAGGGCGGGGGCACGACCTTCATGCCCAGCCTTCTCCTCCATCCTGCTTCCATCCGCTTAACCCATTCCCCTCCACACCCTCCCTGCCCCTCATCCCACCCTTACCCCAATCTACCTCAACTCCCTGAATCTTCACTCTAATTTCAACCGCATTGTTGATGCAGTTCCTAATCCTGACCTTGTCCTCATTACTGATCCATCCAACCATTAAGAATTATATTTCAAGAGTCTCCCGGACACCAGGTACTGTGCTGGGAGTTGGGGAGAAAACCCAACCCAACCCAATGATAGACAGTCTAATCTAGTGGGGAAGACAGACATCACCCAAAAATGTCAACCACTGGGCTGTGAGAGCCATTAATAGTTCGATTTGGCCTTCTTCGATGAAGCAATTGTCAAGCTAAGATCAGAAGGACGAGGAAACAAAAATCAGCTCCATGAGGTAGAGGACAGCATGTGCAAGGGGCCTGTGGTTGCAATGGGCTCACTCACTTCCTTCATGTTTTTACTGAAAAGTCCCTTCTGAGAGAACTCTTCCCTGGCCACGCTATAGCTAAAATTTGCTCTCCTGTACTTTATAATATCCTTCCCTCCTTTGTTTTTGCTCTTCATCATTTATCACTATTTAACATAGTATTTAATTTATTTGGTTATTAACTAGTATTGTCTGTTCTCAACACTAGAATGTAAGCTCCAGGGGAAAGGCAGGCATTTGCTTTGGTTACATTGCAATCTTAGGATCTGACACAGTGCTAGGCACATAGTAGGGGCTCTGTCTGCTGATGATGAATGGAAGGCACTTCGTCCCATGTAGAAGAGAGGAAAGGGGAGTGTGGTGGCGGGTGAGACGTGTGCGGTAGGCCCTGGGGGTCATGTGAAGGGATGACTGTGGACAGTGGGTGGGTGTCCTCATCTCAAAGGCAGGACAGAGCCACTGCCTGGGGTTGGAAGGGATGGGGGTGACAGGAGCAGATCGGAGTCTTAGAAAGGTCATTTCACTCCGTAAGTCCAACCACATCCCCATCTCTAAGCTCAACCTGAACTGCAATTTCATCCTCGTTCCTCGCCAAATCCAGCACCTACCAGAACCTTCTCTCCATCTCAGAATCCCAGCTCCCTTTGGCCCTAACATGGCCCAGACATGTGTGTGACCATTCCTCGATGGTGTCAGAAGGGTGCCACCAGGGAGGAAACCTGGGTTGGTGCTTCCTGGTTGGCAGGAGCTGCCCCTGGGAGGCAGAAGGAAAGAGGGCAGGCCCAGAAAAGGGGGATGGGAATGCGACTCTCTCCTCACTCTCCCTGGGTCCCAAACACTATCTGTTGACAGTATAACTCCAAGCCTCTCTCCTAACATAATCTCAGTCCCAATACCCTCCTAAACTTAGCCCTCTCCCAGGGCCTGACCCTACTGCAGTCCTCAGGACTCTGGGTTCTGTGGTCCTATCACAGAAACTAGCCCCAATCCCACCCCCCTTTCCACTTCAGATTTTTCTTCATAGCGCTTACTATCTAAAACTATAGCAAATAAATTATTGTTTGCTCTTTCTTATCCTTCTCTCCCAGCTTCAGTAAGCTCTGCGTGTATCTGCAGTGCCCAGAACGGTAGCTGGAATGCTGTGTGTGCTCTTGAAACATCTCCCAAGTGAATGAAGGCAAGAAGGAATGAGTGACCAGCTTCCCCACAAACTCAGTTCCCTTGGAGCTCAACCCTGATTCCAACCCTCTTCCTGGCTTCATTCTTTTTTGTTTCTTTTTTGGGGAGGAGGTATGGTGAGGGGTGGAGTGAATACTTTATAAAATTGAGGGATAATATAAATATAGCAAAATGCATATAGTGCATTTTATACCGCCTAGATCAAAAAAGAGCCTTTCTAGCTCCCTACATGGCTCCCCGTTCCAGAGCTACTCACTGGTCTAACTTCTGTAGGACTTGGACTCCATACCAATGGAATGATACAACGTGTACTCTTTATGTCT
This sequence comes from Desmodus rotundus, assembly GCF_022682495.2. Classification (NCBI taxonomy): domain Eukaryota; kingdom Metazoa; phylum Chordata; class Mammalia; order Chiroptera; family Phyllostomidae; genus Desmodus; species Desmodus rotundus. Next base: position 71,493,222 of record NC_071395.1, read on the forward strand.
GGCTACGTTCATGCAATATAATTTTTTTGATATTCATTCATGTTATAGTTCATTCTTTTTTTTAAATTGCTGGGTAGAATTCTATGTTACGATTATACCACAAATTATATATCCATTCTTGAGCTTAGTACTTGTGCCCCAAATGTACTCCGTCTTCTATTTTTGTAGTCAACCCCAGTCCCTCCCCAGCTGATCCTGACTCAGCAGGAAGCAACAACCTCCCCCGACCCCAATCCCTGATCACCTCTCCCTGGAGCCTCTCCGTGCTCCAGGGCCCCCGAACTCTAGTTTTAACACCTACCACCCTTCCTTTTGCGGGCTCTGGACCCTGGGCAGAAGGATGGGCTGGCCTTCCTGCTGAGGCCACCACCTGCTCCATTTCCCAGGGAGGAATGGCCAGGCAGCAGGCCAGCTGCACAGAGTTTGTGCCTCACCATCTCCCCTGCCCCTCACCCACTGGGGGCCCCAGAACCGAAACAGATAACCGACCACCCGTAGCTCTGCTTAGCAGGGATGCCCAGCTCTGCAGTCCATGGGGGCGGGCAGAAGGAAGGAGCTTATTAGGATGATAAAGATCTGGGGGCCCCACCCAGACCCCTCCCCCAACTTCCCTGGGGCTGTGGCTCAGGCTGGACTGGCTCCCCCACCCTGAAGTCTTCTTCATCCAAGGCATCTTCCACCCGCCCTCTCAGAGGCAGGCCGAGCGCCCTGCCTCCTGTTCCTCCCTGCCAGTTCCCAGAGGGCTTGTAGCCCAGACACCTGCTCACCAGCTGGGATCACATCCTCACCGCAGCCTGCCTGGCTCCCATCCTGGCCGCTGAGGGCAGCAGCTTCACCAGGCTCTGGGTTCCTGGGGGGACCAGTCGTCCCCGCTCACCTTACCACCTTGGGAGGCTGGCCCTTTCCACTCCTCTGAGTCTGGCTTCCACAGCCTGGCTTGAGCTCCTGTGCAGTACTCACAGTGTCTGGGATTGAGCTCCCCCTCCTCCTGCCACCTGAAGAGCAGCCATGGCCACCTACAAAGTCAAGGTGGCCACTGGTGATGACCTCTTGTCAGGAACAATGGACTCCATCTCGCTGACCATCTTAGGGACCCAGGGAGAGAGCCACAAGCAGCTGCTGAACCACTTTGGGAGAGACTTTGCAACTGGGGCGGTGAGTGTGCGTGTGCTGTATGTATGTGAGTGTGGTATATGTGTGAATGTGCGAGTGTGGTGTATATTCGTGTGACTGTGTATATGAGTGTGTGTGCTGTGTAGGTATTTGTGTGTGGTATATGTGAGTGTGTGGTATATGTGTGTATGTTTGTTTGTGTGAGTGTGCAAGTGTGTGTGTGTGTTTGTGGTATGTATGTGTGTATTTGTGGTATGTGTGTGTGAATGTGTGTGGTGTATGTGTGAGTGTGTGGTGTGTGTATACGTATATATATGTGTGAATGTATCTATAGTGTATGTGAGTGTGTGAGTGTGGTGTGTGAATGTGTGTATATGTGTGAGTGTGGTGTATGTATGCGCATATATGTGTGAACGTGTACTGTGGGCATGTGGGAGTGTGTGTGAATGTGTGAGCATGGTGTATGGGTGTGCGACTGTGTGTACTAGTGTGCGTGTGTATGTGTCTGGGTAGCATAAGGAGGGATGGAGGCGTGCAGACGAGGGAGACAGAGGAGAGGGTGGGGAACTCTGGGAGAGATCTGAAGGCAGTGGGGCTCCAAGGGTGCCTCTGAATGCCCCTCACCACAGACCTGGCTGCCAACCTTCCCTGGTCTTTGGGCTGGCCTTCTTCTTCCCCGGTCCGGCACCTCTCATCCCTTTTTTGTATTCCTCATCTCTTTCCCCTCTCTCCCTCTTCCTCTCCCTCATCACTCAACCCACATCACTCATCTCTCAACCCTCACCTACTCCCTTTATCGCTTCTTCTTTCTCATCCCCTTTCCACTCCTTCCCTCATCTTTTCCCATTTCCTCTCTCCCCCTCTCCCTCATTCCTCTCTCTCCTTTCTTACCCAGTCTCCCTAAGTTAAGATGCCTCATAACTGGCTTAAATTCACACTGCAGTCTCTGTGACTTCAGATGACACCAGACCAGCCTGTCCAGTGGTGGCCTGCCTACTCCATGATGAAAGGCACCATTTGCTGGGCCCCTGGCGCTCGGACCTGCTTCTGAGTCAGGTTCAGTAACCTGCTGCTATGTGACCTTAGTAGGTCACTCTATCTGTGTGGCCATTTTTAAATCTCCACATCTTCATTTATAAGTGGGAGAAAGGTGGGCTGGCTGGACCACTTCTGCCCATTCTAAGACTGTAGGGGGCTTGAGGGGTCCTGGACCCCATTTGGACCCCTTTATATAACAGCCCCTGGGGGTTCGTATGGCTCGTGTTGTCTCAGATGACTGGAGAGGTGGGTGAGAGGATGGGACCTCAGGAGCTGGGAGTGGAGAGAGGGAGGGTCTGGGTCCGGCCCAGCCCTGGGTAGATAGGCCTATCAGGGACAGTCAGGTTGGAGGGGTGGGAGGAGAGCCCAAAGATCAGGTCATCTCAGTCCAGGAAGGTGAGCAAGGTGAGGAGCTAGCCCAGTAGGAAACCTGGGAAGCCAAGGTTGAGGCCTGCATGCTTAGCTGGCCCTGTGCCCTGCCCAGGTGGATAAGTACACTGTCCGGTGCCAGCAGGACCTGGGGGAGCTCATCATCGTCCGCCTGCACAAGGACCCATACTCCTTCTTCCCTAAGAACTCCTGGTACTGCAAATACGTGCAGATCTGTGCACCCAATGGCCGTGTCTACCACTTCCCCGCCTACCAGTGGATGGATGGCTATGAGACTCTGTCTCTGCGGGAGGCCACAGGTAAGCTCTCACCATCCCATCCCATGCCAGTAGGCCCCTTGCTCTAGTAGAGCACTCCAGCATGGCCATTCCAGACTCTCCACAAACTAGCCAGGTACCAGCCTCACAGAGACTCCTGGGATCTCCTGCCATGCTCACATATTCCTCTCAGTCATCACTGCTGTGCTGGACCCAGCTTGGGCTACACCCTGAGGAACAGAGATGAATAAGGCACGGACTGCCCTCAGGATCTCAGTTTCGCAGGTTCTGGCAAAAGACAAGTGTGCTCTCTGTTACCTCCGCTGTCCTCCCCTCGACTCCATGGGCTTCCCAGCCACTCTCAAAGGACCCCTTGGTACTCTCGGTACAGGCCTCAGGACTCTGATAGGATGCCCTATTTATTCCGAATAGCGTGTAAAGCTACTCCAAAAAGAACCCCTGTCACTCCAGGAAGGTTCTGTTACTACAACAGGATGCCTGGTTACTCTACTCAGACGTCTCAGTACTCAAACTGCTGTCTGTTGTTTCATTAAGAAGACTGTTAGCCCTGACTGGTACGGCTCAGTTGGTTGGGCATCGTCCCACAAAGCAAAAGGTTGCAGGTTCAATTCCTGGTCAGGGCACATGCCTGGGTTGTGGGTTAGGGCTCCGTATGGAGCTTGTACGAGAAGCAACCAACTGATGTTTCTCTCTCATGTTGATGTTTCTCTCCCTCTTCCTCCTTCCCTTTCCTTTGTTCTAAAAATAAATAAATAAAATCTTTTAAAAAAAGAAGGTTGTTCATTCAACAGTTCTCCATGGTGCTATAACAGAAGGACTTGTGCCTTATCATGATACCCTGGGTTTCTTTTTTTTTTTTTTTAATTTTATTTTAGAGAGAGGGGAAGGAAAGGAGAAAGAGAGGGAGAGAAACATCAATGCAATAGAGACACATTGATTGGTTGCCTCTTGCACACCTTGAACTTGGGACCTGACCTGCAACCCAGGCCTGACCAGGGAATTAAACCAGCAGTGACCTTTCAGAGGCCACCTTTAGGAGGTCAGCGCTCAATCCATTGAGCCACATCAGACAGAGCCCTGGTTTCTTTTCTTTTTAAAAAAGATTTTATTTATTTATTTTTAGAGAGGGGAAGAGAGGGAGAAGAAAGTGAGAGAAACACTAATGTGTGGTTGCCTCTCATGCGTCCCCCATTGGGGACCTGGCCTGCACCCAGGCATGTGTCTTGACTAGGAATTGAACCAGCGACCCTTTGGTTCATAGGCCAGCACTCAATCCACTGAGCCACACAGCCCCAGGCAGCCCTGGGTTTCTTAATGAGCATTTATTAGACTGATGAGTTGTTCTATTGCTCCAAAGGACTCCTTATTACCCCAACAAGACATCTTATTTCTCTAACAGGACTCGTTGCTTCTCCCAAAGGCCCCCTTAATCCTATAAGTCTCCATCCCACTTCCATAGGGGGCCTCGTTACTCATACAGACTCTGGGGGGTTTTCCTTGGTGGCCCAGGTGTTTTCCCAGTAGCTTGGTTGCTGCCATGGAGAAGACACATGATCTGAGTCTCTGCATTCTTTATGCCCACCCCTGCCGGAGCCCTTGTCTAGTGTGTTGGGCCAGCTTCCTAATATGTGGCTGTTACATAGGGACTGCAGACTTGTCCTCTTTTGTCCCTCTGGCACCACCTCTGAGCTTTTGCCAGCCTTGAGGTGAGTAGGAGGGGAGACCAGAGCTGAGGGAGCCCAGGGGCCTAGAGCTCTATCCTCCCCTCAGCTGACCACCCCTCTTTCATCTCTCATTTCCCTGTGGAGAGAGCCTTTTCCTGGGAGGAGGGCAACAGGGCCTGAGCTGGGGAAAGGAGAGTCAGAGGTAGAGAGAGGCAGGTTGGGGGAGGGTGGGAAAACCAAAGGGAGGTTCTTACTGGGGATTTGAAGCATCTTCCCACAGTGATAGGTCTGAGTGACATGGAAGCAGGGGACAGGAAGGATGACCCTAGGTGGCAGGGTAGGAATGGGGTTGGGTGGGGCAGCTGCCACACAACACCAGGGCAGGGAGACTTGAGTCACCAGCTGGGCTCTTGAAGGAGTGAGGCTCCCACTCTGGGGCTGAGCCTGAGCTGGGGCTCTGGTTGCACAACTCCAGGGAGAGCGGCTCACCCAGAATACAACATGAGCTGAGGCCGATGGAGGAGGGAGAGGCTAACGAAGGGAACCTTGAAGGAATATGATGAGACTTTAGCTATAGGTGCTTGTCAGCCTGGGACTCCCAGCCAGGGGCTGGGTCTCAGCTCCCGCATACTCACTGGACATATTGGGTATAATTCTATATTCTTTTAAGGCTCAGTGTCTTCATCTGTAAAATGGAGCTAACAGCAGAACTTACTTCATAGGGTTGATGTGAGCATCCAATGAGACAATTTCTCAAAGGAGCTTTTAAAAGGCTTAACAACTATTGGTGGTTGTTAGTGGTAGTGGCCGAGTGATCGGAAGGAGACTGCCTTGGGTTCGAATCTCAGCTCACTGTTTTCTCTGTAATACGAACTTTTTCCCTGTAAAATGAGTATGATGGTATCGTCCCTTAGCTGAAATTGTGGGGGCCAGAGATGTTTTGAAATTCAGATTTTATTTAGAAGGGATATGTAAATGTGGTACACACACTCTTCTTCATCTCTATGTCTCCAATTATCTTCTGCATATATGCACACACCATATGTTATGTGATATTTTCACAGGGCACCCCCTAATCAAATATACTAATATCCTGTATTTCAGCAGTAAAAACTATGAATAGTTATACCAAGTGAGTTAAATGAGGACTGTTTATAGTCTCAGGTAAACTTTGAGCAGGTTTTTCTGACCAAGCAATTTGTGCTTAACCTGTGGAAAAACCAAACCAGCCTGATTTGTACGGTCTGTTGGGCTCTGGAGCTGTGGAGAGCAGCTGTGAGCGTACAATGTCAGTCACCTGCCTTACAAGGTTGTTCTGGTGCGGGTTAAATTATTAATATAAGGAAAGTGTTTAGAAAGCGCCCCCTACCTAGCAAGTGCTAAATAACTGTTATTACTGTCCCAGTGGGTCTGGAAGAGAGACATCCCTGTGGCAGCAGGGCCCAGCTTGACGGGTAGAGCAAGGGACAGGAGGGTGGTCCTTGATCCTTTTATTTCAGTTTTTGGGAGGAGAAACACCCTCCCTCTCCCAGGGTAAGCCTTCCCCATCCTTGACCATGGGCCCCCCACAGCCAAGCTGGGAGGCAGGAGCTGAGTTCTGATTCCTGAAGTGGGAAGGAGCAGGCAGATGCTGGGGGGTCCGACCTTGAGCCCCCCCTCCCTTTGGTTTCCCTACAGGAAAGACAAGAGCAGACGACACACTCCCAATCCTTCTGGAGCATCGACAGGAGGAGATCAGAGCCAAGCAGGACTTATACCAGTGAGGGGAGCGTGGCAGGGGCTGTGGGAAGTCGGGGGGCCAGTGATGGTTTTGCCCTCTGTCCTGGGAACGGTGCATGGATATCAGGGCTCAGTATTTCAGCTTCTCTTCGCAGTTGGAGGGTCTTCGTCCCCGGCCTGCCCAACTACGTGGACATCCCCAGCTACCGCCCTCCGGTCCGGAGAAACCCCAACCGGCCTGAGTAAGGACCTGAGGCTGCCCGGGGGCCCTCCCATGGTGGGCCTTTGGGCTCTGCCCCTTCCTCAAGCCCTGGACCCCAGGTGTCCTGCCCCAGACCAGCACTCCTTCCTGCAGGTGGAATGGCTATATCCCTGGATTCCCAATTCTCGTCAACATTAAGGCCACCAGGTTCCTGAACTCAAATCTGCGCTTCTCCTTCATCAAGACAGCCTCCTTCTTCACTCGCCTGGCGCCCATGTGAGTGTGCCTGAGTGGGGGGAGGGGTTATATAAAGACTGCCCCTCTCCCTCTGCTCCATACCCACCTCCACCACAGCTTCAAAGGCTAGAATGGCCAGGAAGGTAGAGGTATCTGATAAGACAGGCCAGATGAGATCGAGACCTAGAAGACCTTGAGATATGGGCTCAGGGACCCTGAGACCCAGAGATACACAAAACAGATTTTGAGACCTAGAGAGCTAGCTGGGCTGTGGCAGCTCCGACCCTTTTCCCAGCCGGCACTTGGCAGCCTCTCTGATGGCTTTCCCTTTGAATCCCACCTCCTAAGGTCCCTGAAGCTCAAAGTCCAAGGCTTGCTGGACTGTAAACAGTCGTGGAAGAGACTGAAGGACATTAAGAAAATTTTCCCTTTCTACAAGACTGTCATCTCTGGTAAGGGGTGGGGCATACTGAATGGAACACGGGGAGCCTAGTGATCTCTGGTGGAAGAAACTCAGAGACTCGTCCGGGAGGCAGGACCCACCTGCAGTGGGGTGGGAGGAGCGGGCCAACCCAGGCAGGAGTTGGGAGGTGGGTGGGCGCGCCCTCTGGCGTCTTCTTGGGAAACGTCGCCCTGGGCCAGTCCCGCAGCTCAGGGGCGGCTGCGGGCCTAGATTTCCTCTCCGGTGTCCGTTGTCTTCCTCTGTCCCGGGCCTTGGCCCCGTGGCTCTCTGTCCCTGACGCGGTCCGGGTGTGACGCTCCCACGCCATCCCACCAGAATACGTGGCCGAGCACTGGACAGAGGACAGCTTCTTTGGGTACCAGTACCTCAATGGCCTGAACCCAGGCCTGATCCGCCGCTGCATGCGGATTCCAGACAAGTTCCCGGTCACAGACGACATGGTGGCCCCGTTCCTGGGCGAAGGAACGTGCCTGCAAGCAGAGCTGGAGGTGAGGCCTGGTTTGGCGGAGACCTCTCACAGCCTTCTGGCCTTCCTCCCTCCCGGGCTTCCCCTCTCTCCCCTCCTTCGTTGCCTGGCAGAGTACCTTGCCCCCAGCCCTGCCCTGCAGGCACCCCCCACTTGGTTCCTGGCCACCCCCTGCATCTGGGAGACCAGGGCACTCTGCACCCAAGGTGTGGGTCATGGGTGCCCCATGTTGGTGCTATCTGCTCACCCATGGCGGCTCCCTTTCAGAAGGGGAACATTTACCTGGCAGACTACAGGATCTTGGAGGGCGTCCCCGCCACTGAGCTCAATGGCCGGAAACAGCACCAATGCGCCCCCCTCTGCCTGCTGCACTTTGGACCAGAAGGGAACATGATGCCCATCGCCATCCAGGTGCCTGGGGTGCAGGCCCCACCTCTGTGTGAGAAGGTTGCCTGTGTGCAAGCTGATGTATGTGCATAGATGTGTGTGTGCCTGAGTGTGTGGGCCTGTGTACTTGCATGCCCCTGTGTGAGTGTGTGGTGAGTAGGTCAGCCTCTGTGTGTCTGTGAACCTTATGTCCCTGTGTGCTACCTATTTGTGAGGGTTTGTGCCTGTGTGAGAGTGCGCCTCTGCGTGTAAGCTTGTGTGTGCATGTGAGTGTATGCTCCTTTGTGTACTTCTGAGACTGTACCTATGTTTATGTATATCCCGGTCCGGGTGCGGGGCTAGTGGTGAGTCTGGCGTGTGGCCCTGGCTGTAGGCCTTTGGCTGAGTCTCCGTGTACATCTGCGTGCTACCCTGTGTGCCACCATGCATGAACTTGGGCTCCTGTGGTGCACCTGTGTGTACAGTGTGCACGCTGTGTATAAGCACAGCAGTGCGAGCTAATCAGACTTAGTCCCTGCCTTGAGATCTGGCCTGGCAGAAGATGGAACAGAGGTGCTTCCTTCCCAGAGGTCCCCACTAGAGTCATGTCCACATTAGGAAAAGTCACCCCTCTGGGGGGCATCAGTCAAGTCCTGATGCTCCTGGCTTGTTAGTGGAACAGTTTAGGCTAGATTTACGTGATCCCCTACCCTCAGGGGCTGGTGTCCTTGTGCAGTGCCCACCCTGCATGGCTGCATGTGGAGGCGCCTTGTGAGCTGGTTCTTGGAGAATCAGTGGAAGCTGCCAGGTAGAGAAAGAGACAGGGGAAGGTATTACAGGCAGTGAGAACAGCAAGAGCAAATGTTAGGAGGGAGGAAAGGCCTTGGTGTGCTCAGGGGAACAGAGGGCCTGGAATGTAGGGGGTGGAAGTTTTATCTCCTCAGACCCCCCTTAGTCTCCCTCCTGGGGAGCCTTGTGTGTGTAGGTCTCTGCCCTCATCTAACTCTCCCTCCTTCCCTACTCCCAGCTCAGCCAGACCCCTGGACCCAGTAGCCCCATCTTCCTGCCCAGTGACTCTGAGTGGGACTGGCTGCTGGCCAAGACATGGGTGCGCAATGCTGAATTCTACTGCCACGAGGCCATCTCCCACCTGCTGGGGACCCACCTCATTGCTGAGGCCTTCTGCCTGGCTATGCTGAGGCAGCTTCCCATGTGCCATCCGCTCTACAAGGTATGGGCTTGGGTGAAGGGACCTCTGTGAAGCATCGCTGCCCTCACTTGACCTCAGAGAGCCACGTGGGGCCACAGGGATTCCGGTTAGACTAGGGGAGGCAGCTGGGGACCCACAAGACAAGGCTCCTGGTGGGGACTTCCCAAAAGGAGAGGGTCTGATGTTGCAGAAATGGGGGTGCCGACGTCCTCTGGGGGATAACTTCAGTTCTCTTCCCTCGTCCTCCTTGCTCTCTCTCATAGCTCCTGATCCCCCATACCCGATACACCGTCCAGATCAACAGCATCGGGCGGGCCCTCCTCCTCAATGAGGGTGGGCTGTCTGACAGGGTGAGTAAACACCCGCGAGATGTTTACTTTCCTTCTGGCCTTTGCAGTTATTCTAATAGCAGGATTTCCCACTTGCCTTTAGTTCATGAGGGAGCATGGAGAGAGGGGACTGGTTAAAGTGGGTGCAGCGTCTACAAAGGCACGGAGGCAAGGGCTGGGTGTGCTGGCTGGAGTATGAGGACCCCCGGGTGGGACAGGCTTGGCGAGGGGTTAGAGGAGGACGTGAAGACTGTGTGTGAGGCGGGTGTGAGCTTCATCAGGGCGGACTCAAAGAGCCTGCTGGCTCCAGCGTCTGCTTCCTCCCTGACAGGGCACAGGTCTGGGCGTGGAGGGCATTGCTGAGGTGATGGTGCGGGCTCTGTCGGAGATAAACTATGACAGATTCTACCCCCCCAACGACTTCATGGAGCGCGGGGTTCAGGACCTGCCGGGATATTACTACCGTGATGACTGCTTGGCGGTGTGGGATGCACTGGAGAGGTTAAGATCAGCATGACAGCGGGTAGCACTCAGGGTGGACACCCTGAGGTGTTGGAGGGGAGCCTTCAAGTGCCTGAGCTTGGCCGAGCTTGGGTCTGGTGCCATCTTCTGACTTCAGCAAGCTTCCCTTGCCATTTCTGCCCACAGCACCTGCCCACCCGCAGGCCTAGGGATGCTCTGGGGCCAGGGCATCCTGGGAAAGGTGGGAGCGGAGCAGTTGGGGAGGGCAGGAGGAGGGTCCAAACTGAGGCCCTGCCCCCTGGTCAGGTACGTGACAGAGATCATCACCTACTACTACCCATGTGACGCAGCTGTGGAGGGTGACCCGGAATTGCAGTCCTGGGTGCAGGAGATATTCAAGGAGTGCCTACTAGGGCGTGAGAGCTCAGGTAGGAGCTTGGGCACCCGAGCATCCAGCAGGGGTCCAGGGCTTTGGGGTGGACCCATCCGGGCTGGGCTGGAGCATGTCTCACTGGGGGCTGTAGGAGGCCAAATCACTGCCCAGGAATTTTGACAGGGCCCTTTTCTGACCCTTGGAGCAGCAGCATCTCGGAGGAGTTGGGGAAGAAAGCATGACTGGGCACTGGTTCCTGTCTGAGTTCAGGGGCTGTGGGTCATCCCAGTCCCCCACCCAGAAACAAACCTTTGTAGACTGAGAACTGGGGCACGAACCAGACAGGACGGGGCAGAATATGCTCCATGCTGGGGAGCTGGTGGGGTGCTGGCAGGCTCCAGGACAGGGAGAGCATTCAAAGTCATGCCACTGGGCACCCACTCAGCAAGCACCTACGATGTGACAAGCGCTGTGCTGCTTACTGAGGAGACAAAAGGGAATGAGAGAGGTGAAGGTGCTGACTCAGGGAGTTCACAGTCTGGCAGGGGCGGTCTGCTCACGTAAATTACATTATAGCAGGCTCATTACTGCAGTTCGGCGGAGGGGACAGAAGCCCAGGGGAGGCACCTAATGCAGTTTGGGGAGAGGTGGTGGGTAGAGAGTGGGGGTGGGTAGCAGCAAGCTAAGGTCTAGCTGAGATCTAACATCTGAGCTAAAAGCTAGCTAAGATCTACCAGATGGAGAGGTTAGCTGTGAGATGACAGAGGTGACGTTGGAGAGTTCTGGGAGCTGCTGACTGGAGGGAGAATGGGAGTTGGGCAGGCTGCTGGTGGGGCTAAGGCTGATGTCATGAGCAGGGGCCAGGTTGCACAGCATGGTTAAGGAGTTTGGAATCACTCCACGCCAGAGGGAGCCACGGCAGGGTTTGCAAGGAGATCAGATTTGTGTGCTAGAATACCAGGCTGCACCAGCAGTCAGGAGACAGTTTGCAAGCTGCTGTGGTATCCAGGAGGGAGGTGGCAGGGACCTGGCTAGGGTGGGGGCTGTGGAGATGCAGAGAATTCTAGAGAGAGTTGGGAAATAGAAATGACAGGACTTGATGATTAGTTTGGGTTTGGCAGTGGGAGATGGCGGGGAGGGGCCAAGAGTGACTCTCAGGTTCAGAGCTTTCAAAACTGGGTGGATAGTGTGTGTCATTTCTTGAGCTGGGGGCATAGAGAAAGGAGGGGTTTAGGGAGGAACATGACTGGTTTGAATATGTCAGGGCTTTTGGAACCTGGGGTCACCATGGCAACTAGGGCTGGCTGCTTAGGTGGAACAACAGGGAAGAGAAGCAAGAAGCTTGGTTAGGTACAAGACCAAGAGCCAGGCTACTGAGAAATCTATCTGGAGTGAGCAGTGTCTCAGAAGAAGGGTGTGTGTGGTGGGGAGCGGATGAAGAACTATACTCAGGGGAGGGAAGCCAGGATTCTTCCAGAGCCTTTCCTCCCTGACACCTGGGCCCAGAGAGTTCCCCCGAAGGTAGTTGGAGGAGAGAGCTGAGGGCCCCATCTCAGGCAGGTGCCTGGAGCAGGCCTGGGGGACATCTGGCCAAGGCCAGTTGAAGCCCCCTCACCAAGGCTGCAGTTTGGACTCAGGGAGTGGGGTTGTGTCCACAGCAGGGCCGAGCAGGCAAGATGAGGGCAGGGATGTGGCAGTTTGGTGTTGGCAGGATAGGCTGGGCAGGCTTGGTCGTGCCATCTACGGGCCAGTCAGGGCCAGGGCTGGACTGACTCTGCCTGGGCATTTCCTCTCCCCTCAGGCTTCCCCACCTGCTTGCGAACGGTGCCTGAGCTGATCCGATACATCACCATCATCATCTACATCTGCTCCGCCAAGCACGCAGCTGTCAACACAGGGCAGGTACCTGTTCTTACCAGCCCGGGCCCCAGCCCCAGGCCCAGACCTAGCCTTATCCCGGATTAACTCAACCCCAACTCCAGGCGGCCCTGACCTGTCTCAATCCGAGTCCAATTTAAGCTCGAGAGTGCTGGGTACTCTCTGACCCAGAACCCCTCCTCTACTCCACCCCCAGCTGGAGTACACCTCCTGGATGCCCAACTTCCCATCATCCATGCGGAACCCGCCGATGCAGGCCAAGGGGCTGACCACTCTGGAGACCTACTTGGACACGTTACCAGATGTGAGGACTACGTGCATCATCCTGTTGGTGCTCTGGACACTCAGCCGGGAGCCCGACGACAAGGTGCCCTGGGGCCTCCGGGTGCGGGTGGGGGTGAGCATAATCAGGGGGTTGGGAGCTGGGGGGGGCGCCAAAACAGGAAGGGTGTGTGGTGCGTCAAGGGAGGAAGATGGAGAGGGAAGGGAGGAGTGGGGTCCAGCTACTCGTTCTGTGCCCACAGCGGCCCCTGGGCCACTTCCCCGACATCCACTTCGTGGAAGAGGTCCCCCGCCGGAGCATGGAGACCTTCCGCCAGCGCCTCGACCAGATCTCGTACAACATCCGCCAGCGCAACAAGTGCCTCCCCATCCCCTACTACTACCTGGACCCCGTGCTAATCGAGAACAGCATTTCTATTTAGGACAGCTCTTTTCGCCTAGCTTCTCCCCGCCCTGCGCCCGCCTATTAAAAAAAAAAGAAAAAAATCCACAAAACTTCAAACACAGGCCCTGGGTCTGTCATTGAGCGCAGCCGTTTGTGGACCAAAGGTGGGAGGTGGGGGTGGGTTGGGGGAGGGGAGGGCTGATGCGGCGCTCACGCTGAGATACTGGGGTTCCAAGGAGGTGTAGGGCCAGGCCCCGGTTCCACTCCCTCATATCCCTTGAGATAAGGGCCAGGCGACTCTTGCAAGAGGTGATTTCCTGCTGCCCTGCCTCCTCCGTGAAGTGTTCAGGTAGATGCCCAGGTGCCACTGGGGACGGCAGGACAGAGGGCTGGGACCTCTGCTCCATGATGCCGCAGCCTCATCTTTCAACCCAAAGTGATTCTGGTCTATCTTAGGTCCCCCGACTTAGGCACTAAGACCACCAACCACCCCAGCCCACCAGAAAATCCACTAACCGATGCAGACCACCACCCAAGCCCCGTCCACCTAGGAACTTAGACCACCCAAGACCTGCCCAACTTGAAGTACAAACCCCTCAGCCGCTAGGCAAAAGACTGCCCTAAGCCCACCGTACTGAAACCCAGACCCCTCTAAGCTCCATCTCCTGGGAACCTACCTACCCTAAAGCACACTCTCAGAAACCATGTCTCTGGAGGCAATTCCCTCAAAGGGGCCCAGCCTGTTAAGTGCCCCTCTAAGTAACCCATTGTCCCCAAATCTCTTCCTGTCCACTCTCCTGGAACCTGAGACACCACCCCTCCCCACCCGGGGCCTTGCTTTCACTGTCCTTGGTTTCATCAGTGATACCCCAGAAGAGCACCAGGCTGTGGCAAGTGGCATTGACCTCACGGAGTGAGGCCACTGGGTCTGTCCCCATGGTGGTGAAAATATTGGGCATCCAGGCCCTGAATTCAGACTGAACCCCCACACTCCGTAAGCACACGGCTGCCAATGTTCCTGCTGGGTCCTCTCCTCCTGGGACCCTGCTTGTCCCCCAGCGCTGGCCCTGGCTCACCCGGCTGCTGTTGATGGCAGCATGTTGGGCTGAGCGGGTGAAGATGGTCGTGGTGAAATACTGGATGAGGCCAGCGCAGCTGTCTCGGGCACAAAGGAGCCCTAGACGGGGGTGGGTGAAAAGAATGGAGCTGAAACCCAAGGGCTGCTGCCCTGGGGTTCTGGGGTCTGGAGGAGGGAAGACTGGGGCGGACATCTCACCTGAGCTCATGTGGCTTAGAAAACCCTCCTGGAGGATCTCCCTGACCCAGGCCTGCTGCTCCGAGTCCCCTCTCGCTGCACTGTCATCTGGGTAGTAGATGCCAGTGATATCAGACACAAAGCTAGGGATCCGGGAATATGTGGTGACTAACAGTGGGGAGGCCACGCAGCCCATGGAATGTGAGTGAGAAGAGGTGTTGAGACCAGTTACCCGAAAAGGAGGAAACTGAGGCCAGAAAAGGGAAATGGCCAGCCACACATTTTATAACCCCCTGAGCTGAGCTTCAAACCTGGAGGCTTCATCTCTACCAGGGAGTGCCAATCCAGGGCCTGGGAGCCAGAGTTGGTTCGCAGATGTGTTTTGATTGGCTGTCAAGGTTTTTTATTTGTTCCTTTTTCAAGTTGAATCAATCACCAGTATTTAAAAATTAGAAAATGTCTCATTTCTCTTGAAAAATCTAAAGATCTGGCTATAGTCACAGTGGAGTCACCATCGTCCCCATCAGACAAACATGAGTTCTCCACCAGCCACCCTCCCGCCCACCGCAGCAGCAGGCATTTGCATGCCAGCTTTTCGAGCTTGAGCAGGCCACAGGGAAGGATTAAACAGCAGCCACCCACCCCCGCTTCTGGTGTTGGGACTGGCAGACTGGTCCATCTGCCCCATTGGTCCCCAAAGGGCAGAGATGGGATCCACCCCTAGCCATAGTAGGGCTCACACAGGGTATGTGGATCCATTACTAACAAAGGCTTTTTTTTTTTTTTTTTTTAAATCTCTTAGAGGGAGGGGAAGGGAGGGAGAAAGAGAGGGAGAGAAACACTGAAGTGTGAGAGATACATGGATTGGATGCCTCTTGTATTCCCCCAACTGGGGACCTGGCCTGCAGCCCAGGCATGTGCCCTGAGAGGGAATCGAAACGGCATCCTTTCCATTTGCAGGCCTGGACTCAATCCACTGAGCCACACCAGCCAGGGTCTAAGAAGGGTTTTGATACAGGCAGTTCTAGCTATGAGTGGTCATAGGTGAGTGTGGGGGTGTCCCTGAGATCTTCAAGGGGGTGTGGCATGAACTGCTCTTGAAGAGGGGACAGTGGTTAGCTAAGGAAGAGAGGGAGAATGGGGTGCTTGGCCTCCCTAGGTTCAGTGTATGCTGAGGAAGAAGAATGGAAGGGGGGCAGCAAATTCTAGAAGGGCTGAGATGCCACAGTAAACACTACATTCCATGTGGCAAAAATCGAAGCCATATGAGGCTCACAAGCACTACGGCCAGAAATCCCAGGGCCTGAGAAAGGGTGTTTTGCAGGTTAATAGCAGGAGACAGGGACACACGCCAAGGAGATGGGGAGGCCAGGCATGTTTAACAGCTGGCCAGTGGGATGGATGCTGAGGGACATCCCAAGGAGGTCGAGGAAGATTTAGAAGGAAAACTTTGAAACTTTATGGGGTGAATATTAATAATAGCTAATGTTCAGAGAGCACTTCCTACTCACCCAAGGATTTCCATTTAATCCTAATTATAACCCATGAGGTAGGTGTTATTATTATTCTTGTTTCCAGGTAAAGAAACAGACACAGAAGTTAAGTGACTTGCCCAAGGTCACACAGCCTGGAAGCAAGATCAGGAGGCAGGAAGGAGCTTCGAGGCAGCCATGTGTTTGGGCAGAAGATGAACACTACCGACCCTCTGGCCTGCCAGAGCCTGCTTGTCCTCCTTCACATCCCAGACCTGACATGGGTGATTTGGGGAAGATGAAGGTGCTTTGGATCACATCCGGGCTTGTCCAGAGGTGATGTTCCTGCAGAAAGAAAGACAGAATGGTACAGGCTGGGAAGGAAATGAGGTACAGCAAGGGGGATGTCAGATGGGGCAGGCAGGCTCATGGGAAGAGAGGGCAGAATTTCTTGTTGACTTTTTTGGAGACTGCGTATCGCAGGTTGGGATCAAGCTTCTTGAGGTTTTCCGCATCCAGGCAGCAGGGCATCCTTGGGAAGAACGCACTCCACCTGTAGAGCAGAGATGGGGATGGGAATGAGGTGCCGACACCGGTGAAAAGGTAACTGGGGCTGGGCCCCTGGGCCTGGTTGTGCAGGGAGGGATTCGGGACTGGGAGCTTATGGGGGGGGGGGCAGTGCCAAAACTTGAGGCTCCTCACATGTGTTCTTTCTTATCCCATTTGAGGCTCACCTGACCTCAGCACACAGGCGTCCTGGCCAAGGGCCGGAGCTGGCAGGGCAGCGCTGGGGACACCTTGTACCCGCGCAGCAAAAGCACCGGGCCAGGATCCTAGGGGTAGTTACCCCAAAGTCCTCCTCCTGGGGGTGGGGATAGCTTTAGTATCCGGGAGGGTCATCCTTCCTTCTCCCTCCGCTGCCCACCCTCACTCACTGCGCCAGCGGTGAACCCCTTGCGTAGATGGTCTGGGGTGGGGATCCTTCTCGGGGTCTCCATGATGGTGACTGACACTTTGTCCCACTTGCCAGTCCCGAAGGCCCCCCAAGTGGACACCCTCGCTCTGAACTCGGCCATGGTGCCAGCCTGAGTCTGGGTCTCTAGTGCTGTTTCGACCAGGCAGCCAGGCTGCTCACTCTTCAGGGACACACCCTCCTGCCCCATCCTGGCCAGGCCCAAGTCAGGCAAGACCGGTTATGGTCACCGACTTCTCTGCGGACCCCTAAAGCCTGCCCAGGATTGGGGCTGGGGGTGGGTGGGGCTGAGGGGCTGGAAGGGAGGCAGGAGGCGGGGACGGGGCTGCCGGCAGGGGCTTGGGGGGACCATTCAGTGATAGTGCAGAGCCAGAGAGTGTTGGGATCCAATGGGGTTGGGAGGTTCATCTAACCCCTTCTTTGTTTCTTTGCCTTCCTAGCCTTTAAACGCCTATGCAGGACCACCTCCGTACTTCCTACAACTCTTCTTGGCCTACATTCATCATTTTTATTTTTAGTCGATAAATAATTTTGAGAACCAACTACTACTGCCAGGGACTATGTTAGGTGCTGTGAACACCGCCCCAGGCACCCAGGCTTTGTCCTCTTTCAGACTAAAAATTAAGAGTGAAAGAAAATAAATAAGTCAACAAGGAAGGAATGCAGCCAAGGAGCGAGAACTCAGGGGCGAAGGAATGGATTTAACTGTGGGGAATAACAGCGTTAGGGGTTCTGGTCTGGAAATGCTGTTTGAGGTGCCCATTAGACATCCAAGTGGTTTATTGGCTATTTGTATATCTAATTTGGACCAATGCCTATTAATGGTCTTTGCCCAAACCTTTCTTTCTTTCTTTCTTTCTTTCTTTCTTTCTTTCTTTCTTTCTTTCTTTCTTTCTTTCTTTCTTGGGCAAGGAAAGGAGAAAGAGAAGGAATGAAACATCGTCAGCATGCCTCTTGTCCATACCCTCCCTGGCTGGGAATTGAACCCAAAACCTAGCCATGTACCTTGGCTGGGAATGTAACTGGTGACCTTTTGCTTTGCAGAACAACACCCAACCAACTGAACCACCCCGGTCAGGGTGTCAAACCACACATTCTTAATGATTGTCTTTGTCAGGACAAATTTTTAATTTTTCATAAAATCATATGCAAGAACAACACATTTCTAAATATATTAAATATTTATATATCTATATCTAATTATCTATCTATCTATCTGTATCTTTAATCCTCACCTGAGTATATGTTTATTGAGAGAGGGTGGGGGAGAAACATCAGTGTAAGAGAGAAGCATCAATCACTTGTCTCCCGTACCCACAACCTAGGTTTATGCCCTGACTGGGGATCGAACTTGTAACCCTTTGGTATATAGGATGACTCTCCAACCAACTGAGCCACTGGGCTAGCACTATTAATTTTTTTTATTTGTAGGTTCCTCTTATAGTATAAAATCAATATTGCATGTGTCCATGTGCCCAAGTGCAGTGAGTCTAAGAAATAGTAATGCTTTAGTGTTCTCCCACCCTATAATACATCATTGAGTTCCCACCATCCGCTTTTTTCCTCTTCCTTTTTTGCCTTTTATAAATTTAAGTAAATCTATTTTAAAGGAAACTGTATCACTGTTGTAAATGAAAAATCATGTTCACTTCCCATAACAGGAAGTAACAATGAACATGAGTGCAATGAACAGCACAGTGTTACTCTTTTCTAGGTAGATTCTGTCACCTGCTGCCGGTTCCCTGTTCCAGAAGAAGGTCATTTAATGCTCAAAGGGCGCTGAAGTATACCAACACCGAACTGGCTCTTCTCCCTGATGTGATCAGACCTGAAAAGAGGGTTGATTTGTGATTCTATGTTAATTACTTCTGTGTCCCTGGGCCTTCTAGGGTCCGTTCTAGAGGAGGGTTGCTCAGGATATGGCAAGTAGATCACTAGCATCAGGCAGGGTGTTTATTAAAAATGCCAATTCCCCAGGCCCACCTCACGAGGGGGAGGCAGGATCTCCAGAGACGCACCTTGGGAAATGTACATTTTAAACAGGCACAGCGGGTGGTTATTCTTTAGAACAGCTGTCCTTGAGCATTTAAGTATTTGTTTACCTTCTGACCTATAGCCCAGGATGATCTACTGGGTCCAGTCTGCTGGAAGCTGCCATCTAACTAACCCTTCAAGATATAGGTGAAGAAACCAGGAAAGAACTTCCCTGAGGTTTAAAATTGTCGATCAGGTCATTTTAACCCCCGAATGATTTGGTGCCTATCTTTCTTTTTCCTCCCACCCTTCCTTCTGCCTGCCTTCCTGCCTTCTCTTTTTCTTTGTTTTAAATTCTAAAATTTTGATCAAAGCTGTAGATGCATATGATTTAAAGAGGCAAATAGTTCTGTAAATTACTTTTTACCACCAACAGCTCTCCTCATGCACTATTCCTACTGCTTTCTCCTCATCAAAGACAATAACTTGTATCCCTTTTAGTTGATAAGCTTGATATTCACAGACACACCTCAAAATAACATGTGTGTATTGCTTATTTGTTGATTTTTCAGGTTCAGGCAGTGCCTTCCCAATCTGGAAATCAGGATTGCATTCATTCTCTTTCCTAGCCTTGCTCCTCTTACACTGTGAACCCTTCTCATTTCCCGTCCTTCTAATTGAATGTCGTTAGGACAGAAGGCAAACCAGCACTCTGTGTTTGTATGATTTTATGTACAGGCTATTCATAGGGGAGCATTGGAGGATACTGTAATTATTTTTTTCCTTCCCTACAAAACCTTTTGCCGTCTCTCTAGGTAATAATTATATATTTATTATTATGATTTGCCTTGTTTTCTATATATTTTTAATTAATTTAACCCACTTGTCCAGATCCCCTCTCCACACGTTCAGACACATGGGATACTCCCAGGCTGTCTCCACGCTGCCCTGCCATCTGGCCTCTTGCTTCGCCACCACCCTGGGTTCCTTTTCCCTCTCCGCTGTGCCAGAGCTCCTATTTCCTGCGCCGCATATTTTCTTCTGTCTTGGCTTATTACTTCATTTTTGTGGAGCATGTCCTTCAAAAGCTATACACTTCAGAAAGGGAATGTGGAAAAGGGGAGAAGTTTTTAAGAGTCTGCATGTCTGGAAATGCCTGTAGTCTGGTTTGGAAATAATTTTGTTCAGAATTTTTAAAGCTTTGCTCCACTGGACACACTGTTGCTAAAAAGAAGCCTAAAACCATTTGTTTGCTGTTCCTTTCATAGGACTTGCTATTCTCCTGGGAAGTTGTCAGGATCTTCTCTAACCTCACAATCACGCACCAGGGTGTGGTCTGTGTTTGTAACTGTACCTTGCTCTCTGCAGGCCCTTTCAATCTTGAAACTTATGTCCTTCAGGATGAATTGTTTCATGATCATTTCCTTCTCTTCATTGTCTATATATTGTCTCTTTTTTGAACTCCTGTGACTTACATGTTGGATCTCCTGAAGTGGTCCTTCATTTTCTTTTACTTTGTCTCCTATTTTCTGTCACGTTGACTTTTGCTCTGCTTTCTAGTATCTTTCTTTAACGTCCTCTTCCAATCTTTTTATTGAGTTTTTTTATTTCTCCTACTATATTTTTAATTACAAGAGCTATTTTTTTCTGTGTATATTTTAAAAATGTTTTGTTCATGTTTCATGGTAGCAAAATTTTTCTCTTATTTCTCTGAGGTTCTTAATGATAGGGTATTTTGGATTTTTCTGTTTCTGGTATTTGTGGTATAGGCTGGTTTCAGTTATGTTTTGTATAGTAAACCACCGCATAGCGACACAAAGTATCACTTATTTTCTGATGATTCTGCAATTTGGACAGGGCTCCGTGTAGTGTCAGCTGGAGCCCCTCACACAAGTAGGCCCACGATGAGCTCATTCCCCTGGGAGATTGGCTGGGGTTAGAGTATCCACAAAGGCTCCACTCACGTGCCTGGAATGGCTGGGGGCTGGCCAACCGTTTTTATCTCCACATGGTCCCTAACCATTCATTAATCTGGCCTAAGCCTCACTACATGGCGCCTGGATCCCAAGAAGCCCAAAGCTGTAATTGCCAGGCCTCTTCAAGCCTAAGCTAGGAGTGGAACAACATCAATTCAGATGCGTTCTGTTGGTCAAAGCAAGTCGCAGACCAGCCTGGAGTCAATGTGAGAGAGGAAATGGACTCTGCATGGAAAGAAGATGAAAGAATTCGTGGGCACGCTTAATCTACCATGACACCATTTCAAAAAAAACACCCGTTTTGTGTCATTTTAATGGGGTTTGGGGAGGGGACAAAGTCAACATTTGTGTTAAATCTAGTTTTATCCAGAATAACATAGAAGATCAACCTGTTGTAGTTCTCCTTCTCTAATTCCCCACTGGTTCCATTGATAGCCCCCCACCCCGCACTTTCTATTACCTTTTACTATTTTCTATGTACTTCTGCTGAAGCAGGGTGGAAGAGCAGTAGTTATGTTCTCTTTCTTGGGGGCAATTTTGTGGGGAGTCATGAGAAGGTAGGGCTATAGTAAAAAGAGGTGGGCTCTTGTAAAATGTTTGCATCATGTTTATTTTATCTTTTGCCCTTATTTTTTTTAATTTTTAAATTAAATTTCTTGGGATGACATTGGTTAATAAAATTATATGTGTTTCAAGCGTACAAACGCATCGTCTGTGTATTGTATCGTGTGTATAATCTCCTTCTGCCACCTTGACTTTGACCCCTTTTCCTCTTTGCTGCCCCCTCCCCCTTCTTCCTAGTAACCACCGTACTGTTATCTGTGTCCACAGGTTTTTGTTTGTTTTATTTGTTCATTTGTAGATTTCAGTTTTCTCTCCCACATATGTGTGAAGTCATATGGTTCTTGACTTTTTTCCCTCTAATTTCACTTAGTGTAACATTCTCAAGATTGATCCATGTTGTCACAGATGGCAGTATTTCATCTTTTCTTACGGCTGAGCAGTATTTTATCGTATATACATACCACATCCTCTTTATCCAATCACCTACCGAAGGGCACTTTGGTTGTTTTTATGTCCATTATGAATAATGCTGCAGTGAACATAGGGGTGTGTACATTTTTATGAATAAATGTTTTATCATTTTTCAGGTAGATACCCAGAAGAGGGGTTGCTAGCTCATATGGTAACCCTATCCTTCATTTTTTGAGGAACCTCCATACTGTTATCCGTAGTGGCTGTACCAGTTCCCATCCCCACCAGCAGTGAATGAGGGTTCCTTTTTGCCACAACCTCTCCAACTCTTGTTATTACTTGCCGTGTTGATAACAGCCATTCTAACACATGTGAGGTGGTGTCTCATTGTAGTTCTGTTTGCGTCTCCCTAATAGATAGTGACGTTGAGCATCTTTTCATGTATCTGTTGGTCAATTGTAGTCTTCTTGGGAGAAGTGTCTGCTCTTGGTCCTCTGCTCACTTTAATTGGATTATTAGTTTTTTTATTGCTAATGTGTATGAGTTCTTTATATATGTTTTTTTTAATATTTTATTTATTCATTTTTAGAGAGAGAGGAAGAGAAGGAGAAAGAGGGAGAGAAATATCAATGTGTGGTTGCCTCTCATGCCCGCCATACTGAGGACCCTGCAACCCAGGCATGTGCCCCGACTGGGAATCGAACCGGCAGCCCTTTGGTTCGCAGCCCGCACTCAATCCACTGAGCTACACCAGCCAGGGCAATGTTTTTAAATAAAAAAAAATTATATTGCCCTGGCTGGTGTGGTTCAGTGGATTGAGCACTGGACTGCAAAACAAAGCGTTGCTGGTTCGATTCTTAGTCAGAGCACATGCCTGGGTTGTAGGCCCGGTCCCCAGTGGGGGGCACGCAAGAGGCAACCACACACTGATGTTTCTGTCCCTATTTCTCCTTCCTTTCCTCTCTCTCTAAAATTAAAAAAATAAAAATTTATTTATTTATTTATTTATTTTTAGACAGAGGGGAAGGGAGGGAGAGAGGGAGAGAAACATCAATGTTTGGTTGCCTCTCATGTGCTCCCTACTATGGACATGGCCTGCAACCCAGGCATGAGTTTCTTTAAATCATTACCTGAAGATATGTTTGCTGGTTTTAGAAAGAAAGGAAGAGAGAGAGAGAGAGAGTGAGAGAGAAAGGAAGGAAGGCAGTCATTTGCCTCCTGTATGCAACCCGACTGGGAATCAAACCTGTAACCTAGGTATGTGCCCTGACTGAGGATTGAACATGCTAACTTTTGGTGCACAGGACAACTCTCCAACCAACCAAGCTACCTAGCCAGGGCTGTTGTTGAAAATTTTTTAAGCACTTTAATTTCCTCGGAGTTGCTAAGAAAATAGGATATAAGTAAGCCTCAAACCTGCTGCTGGCCATTTCTGTAATCATCTTGAGACAGCCCTCTTGAGAATGAGGACAACACAGAAGAAAGCACAGCAGCACCTGGGTACAGCCGTGCCTGAAGTGCGATGTAATCCTCATGGTCGTTTTCGTTACATAAACCAAAAATTTCCTTTAAAAGAAAATTGAACTCTTTCACTAGAAGAATCCTGATTAGTATAGAGGTCCGTCTCAGGCACAGGAGTGGGGCATGTCATAGAAAGCTTCCTTTATGTAAGAATGCTCACACTGGGGTTTGTAGGATTAGTAGGAGTTAGTCAGAAGGGGGTGAGGTAAGTGCACTGTAAATCCCACTTTCCAGTGCTCCTGTGTATTTGATTCCTGACCAGAGAGCACAGGATGCACCCGTCTCTTCTCTCCCACTCATCTTCACATCTTTCACTCCCTGTCACTCATCCCACTGGGAAGGTCTCTTAGACAATCATGTGGTCATGTACCTACTCAACAATATATCTTCTGAGTCTTTCAAGTGAGGGGCTAAGCTGAGTGTCGTGCGGGAAGAGAAGGATGTGTGATAAGGTCAGGGAAGAGACATAGCCAGCATTCAGCCCTTTCCGTTCCACACCCATCGCAAACATTGCTGATTAATTCATGTATTTTTCTTCTTGAGTCCAGGAGTGGCCTTAAAGTCTTTGTCATCAGAGCACTCCTGGCGGGCACAACCAACTGTTCGGAATTGGCTTTAAGGTGAAACTGAGTGTCGTCCTCAAGAGTAAGCTGTGGCCCAGGGCAGTGTGGACCCAGAGTAGAAGGGAGACAGGACCGAACTACTCTGGAGACTGGGAGATTAAGGCTCTTTCATTTGTAAATAACAGACCCCCACAAGAGAGAACTTGAGCAAAAAGGAGAATTTATTATAAAGACACAAGGCCAGGAATACACTGAGGCTTCGGGACAGTCTCAGAGGCAGGGACTAGGGCATTATCAGAACTCAAGAAATTCCCTCTCTCTTCTCTGCATGTCTGTTTTGTCTCTCTCTCTCCCTCCCTTGACCAGTTCTGTCTGTTTCCCAGTCCACATACAGACATGGCTGCTGTACAGTTCAAGTGTTTATGTTCTTTGCCTGAAAGGTAAAGAGGTTTTGGAACATCTTGGTTCATATTCCAGGTTCCTCAGCAAAGGGTTCTCACTGACCCTCAGGGACTTCTTCCCAG
Source organism: Desmodus rotundus (assembly GCF_022682495.2). Taxonomy (NCBI): domain Eukaryota; kingdom Metazoa; phylum Chordata; class Mammalia; order Chiroptera; family Phyllostomidae; genus Desmodus; species Desmodus rotundus. The sequence continues at coordinate 71,517,310 of NC_071395.1, forward strand.
TCCAGTTACTCCTGGATGGAAGAGGTCACACAAGACGCCAGGCTGGCTGTGTCCACCATAGCCATGCTGTTGACAGGATGAGCTGGGGGTAGTGTGGAGTTTTCAGAACTGTGCAGGGAGGTCATCTCCAGGCAACAGAAAACCCCAAGCAATAAATATCCGCTATAGAATTCAAGGCAGACTGCTTGTGAATTTTGAACTAGTCATGAAAAATTGGTACAATTTTGATGGGAAGAGCCGAATACATACGATATTCTATACTCCAACTAGCTTGATGAAATATGGGAATATATTGGCTTATGTACCTGGAAAATTCAGGAGTCACTGACTTTTGGTCTGGAGGGGTCCAAGTGCCCAAAACGTATGTCAGGAATTGCTGTCCCTCGATATTCAGGGAGGCTTACCAGCAGCTCTAGGCTTCTGTCCTGCCAGCTTAGCAACCCTCAGTGCAAAGACCACGTCTGCTTACTACTCCTAGGAAATTTCCTGGGGCTGCGATGGAAAGGCTCTGTGTAAGCACTCTGGTGGCCAACAGTCTCAGCCGAGGGCAGCCTTTAAGCCACCCCAGCTCAGGTACCAGTTGTTTCAGTGAAGGACCCTCCAGCGATTCCAACTCTAAGACACTTGAGTCACTGTCAGCCACTCCAGTGTTCCCAGATGAGGGCCCAAGCCCCATGGAGCTGAGATGAGCGGTCCTGCTCTGCTCTGTCTGAATTCCTAACCCATGGGAACATAATAAAATGGTTAATTTACATATATTTTTAAAAAGTCCTGGGGCTGACCCTCACTGAACCAACCTTGGTCACAGACTCTGAGGCAGAGCCAGAGTTAGCCCCGTGCAAACTACATGGGTTGAGGCTGGGGCTGGATGGATCCCCAAAGGAAAACAGATGTGCTTACTAGAAAAAGTAAGCAAAAACGATATGTTTCTACTCTACCTTTCAGAAACCACCTGCCAGTGGGTTGCTTTCAAAACCCTCAGCAAAGGTTTAGAGGTCTTCCTAAATGGAACAGCTTAGAACAACAACCATTTTATTATACGCCACGATTTTGCAGGACGGGAATTTGGCCAGGCGCTGCTGGGTGATTTTTTTGTTTCATATGGCACTGACCGAGATACTTGTTGACATTCAGGATACCAGACTCAGGAAGACTTTATTCATGTGTCTGACGACTTGAAGTGGAAGGCTGGACTCAGCTGAGGCAGTCAAGAGATGCTCCTGCACATGGTCTCTTCAGCAGGGTGGTCTTGGGGTAGGCAGACGCCTGAACCCGGCTGCCAAGGGTCTCAGAAGTGCTGACAGGGTGTTTTATGATAATCTAGCCTCAGAAGACTCAGAATATCACTGTTGATACATCTCATTGATCAAGCAAGTCATGGTCTAGCATAGATTCAAGGGAAGGGAATTAGACCCCACCTTTTAGTGGGAGGAGTAGCAAATAATTGGGGAGGAGTAAAGAGACCTGTGGCAGCTATTTCAGATGGCAGGGCTTTGTGTCAGGGTATATAAACACAGAGATACAGGCAGAACAGGGGCTCAGGGGGAGTTTCAGAATTCTGGCCAGTCCTGTGGGTCTCTGCATCCTGAAGGCACAGCGGTCTCCGTGACTTGTTCATTGCAGTGACTCCACTCTTCATTCCTCCCTCCTCTGGACAGCTTTTCCTGCCTCGTATCTTTCCCTTACCAGGATTCCTTATTGTCCTGATTCTACCCCCTGGATCGTCTCAATTTGCTCTTTTAAGTTCTCTCTACTGTTGAACTACACCATTTAATCAGCACTTCTTGTTCAAATTTCCCAAAGAGAGAATCGTTAGTCTAATTCATCTGTTTGCACCAGGAAACATCATTGATCATGCATTAGCCAATGGCTTGACTGGGCTTGAGTCAGGTGGCAACACCTGATCCAATCAGCTGGAGTTGGATGGGGGCAGGGCGATGCCCCACAGAATGTGGCATCAGCCTATACTGTAGATGAAGCATTTTCACTTAGGTGTGGCCTGGGTGTGGGCTTGGCAAGTACTGTGATTGACATGTCTAGGACAGAGATGCTGACAGAGAACCTGAAGAAAATATTTCCTTGCCTCTGGTTCCACCCAGCAACCTCTCATTAACATTTGAGGAAGCTGACCCCCATCAGTGCTGGGGTATAGGTGGTAAAACAGGAGGTTAAGAGTGCGTGAGGGTGATGGCAAACCTGGCAAGGAAAGCCTCATTGGACACAGCTCTTTCTCCCCAACCTATCCCACTTTGAATCTCCTGCCAACCTATCTTGTACCAGATGCCCTTGTTGAGCTCCTTTCTCTCCTGGCCCCGGCGGTGGGGCTGCTCAGCTGCACTACAACAAATAACCAAGCATCATGGGGCCGCTGCAAATGTAAGGACTCCCTCCCCAGTGAACAGCTGGTTTCTTTAAGCTGCCTGGTGATTCTTTTATACATCTTCCAAACTGACCAATGCAAACCATTCAAAATCCCCATCAGCTTTGGCTAAGGTGGGGTTTGCTCTGATGGGGAGGAAATGGCCCCTACCAGAGGCTGGACTGGCCCCAGCACTACCTGTAGGTCAGTCCTCCGGCCCACCCTGCCTCTCCTGAGCACCCACCTCCCCTCCCCCACCCTGGGGTGTCTCCTTATGTCTATGTGCTGTTTGGTCTTGGTTCACTCTGGCACTGCATGCTGAATCCTTGAGGTCTGAGAAAGCCTAACACAGGCTTTTCCTCCAGGGTCTCTGCATTCAGGGATTCTGGTCCCTGAGAGGCTGGAGACCTACCCAGAGAATCCGGATTTCCATAGGGACAGACCCCCTTCTTCCTGAACCCCATCTCTGACCTTGCCAAAGCTATCTCAAATCCTCACCTGACTCCCCACACCCCTTATCTTGCTATTGGCAGACGCACGGCCATCGTTGTCCCTGACCGCACTGAGGACACAGGAAGGAAAGCTCTTCGGTAGTGTTTTCTTCCCTCTAACCACTTGCAGGCTCCACTTCTACTCCTGCCTCAGAGAAAGAGACTCCTGCTCTCTAAGGCTACTTCCATTTCCTCGGGGACTTGGTCCCATCAGTTTTTGCCTCTTTATTAATAGTGTAGAGTTGAAGACCTTGGGAAATTATAACCCTGACTATCATTTAGTAACTGGGTGACCTTAGGTAGGTAATACTACCTTTCTGAGCCTCGGTATTATCATCTGTAAAATTAAGTTATAAGAGTATCTGATTCATAAGGTTGTTGAGGATATTAAATGAACTTTCGCAAATAAAGTCCTTAGTTCAGTTTCCGGCAGATAGGAAGCACCCACGAAAATAGCGCTTCTTCCTCCCCTGCAGTGCTCTGAAAATGACGTCACATCCTACTTTACTGTGAGAACAGAAACTTCCCATAGTAACTCCCAGAACCTGCAGCCACCTACCCCATAACATACCCACTCCCTGGCCATCTTTACGCATCTTGGCCACCTATATCCTCATCCAAGGGCTTCCCCCGTCCCAGCCAAGGAACTTCTGCTGTGCCTGGATGTGCCCTGCTGGATACAGGCCCCATCTCCCTAGTCAACCCTCTCCTCTCGCTCCTTCCCATCAGCTATTGATGGGCAAAAATCTCACTCTTCAAAAAAACAAACACAACCCTCCCCCCTCCCCGCCTCCTTTCTGGCTCCTGAAGGAATATCTTCTATAGCTGTGGCATCACAGACTGTCTCCTCTGGCCTTCTCTGAGAGGTCCTACCTCTTGGAAGGACCATTTTCTGGGACCAGCTTTGGTCTTTGGATAATCCAACCACCCCAGTATGCACGGGCATTGCCCTGTGCTTGGGCACCAAGGCCCATGGAATCCACTATTCTCTAGGGACCAGGAAACCCTCCATTACTGAGGGGCAGTGTGGAGGGTGAAATGATCAGTACTGGTCCCTCTTCTTTCCTTTTCAGAGCCTGTTGAAGTTGGTCTGAGGTCTTTTGGTGCAATCCCTCAGAACTTGTTTCAGCTGGGGCCACCTTGGCAGAGAGTGTGGCAAGAACTCTGGGTTCCCATCAATCCTGAGATAAAAGCTAAGCCCTTGGGGAGGTGACTTCAGGAATGAAGGTGGAGGACTAGCCAATGACATGCATGAGAGCACGTGGCCCCAAATCAGACAGTCTGTTGATGGTAGTAACAAGGAAGTTGTCAAGGAGGCACATGGCTTGGGAGTGGGTGGTTGGGATGAAGAGACAGGCCTGAGGAGACAGTGTGATGGCTGGGCTGGCCAATGGCAGAGAGAGGTGAGGCAAGGCCATAATCAGGTGGTTGTGGGCATTTACATGCTTGGCTTGGTGGTTTAATGATGAGGTAAAGTAGAAGGAAAAGACTTTCCTTCTACTTTGTTGAACTTGCAGTTAGGGGCACATTTTAATTAAATTGATCAACATTTGGTCATGATAAAAAATCATGAGAGTTTTGTGGCATAAATTAGAAGTTAATTTTGATTGGCATTAAACAATGGTGTGTGGTAATAGCCTGTGCACCTGCTTGTGCAACCCATTCATGAAATGCATGTTAATTCTGCTGTAATAATGTGTTGAGTGAAACTTTTCCTCTGGCCCCAGAGTTAGAACTAGGGCCCATAGCTGAAACTACAAGAACACAGTAGCCCACAGTCTAAAAAGAGAAGCCAATGAAAGGCTCAGCTACCCCCACCTGACCCCCATCCCAAGGGCTTTCTGAGAGTAGTGCAACTGGCTCTGCTATAACCTAATCCCCCACTTCCCACTCGCCAGGCCCCCCAGCAGAGGACCCGTGGGGGAGGGAGACAGCACCTGGGCCAGGGGCTCCCCTTCCCCACACAAATGCCAAGCTCCCTGCAAGAATCATTGATGGAGACTGGAGGTGGCTTACCTGAGAGTAGGACATGGGCATTGCTGGCTGGGTGGAGCCAGGCTGAGGAACGCAGGAAGGAGTCTCAGCACAGGGGCCTGAGAGGAAGGCAATGGTAGTTCCAGGCCCAGTCCCCTGTGGCCTGAGACGGTGAGGAAGAGGACAGTTCTTTGGGTCCTCTTGAAGGAGGGTAGGGGTGAGAGGATAAACTGAACCTTGGGGCTGCCCAGCTGTCCCCGGCAGCTGTAGGACACCCAGGGGCTGTGGTACCCAGAGAAGGGCATGGTGTGCCTACCACTGTTGGGATAAAGAAAGACAGAACTGTTGCTTTCAGAGGGGTCTAGTAACAAAGAAGGCTGGGGACAAGCTGAATCCCAACCCCCAGGGGCCACATCCAGGATGGATCTAAATGTTGTGAGGACCTGAAGCTTTTCCAGTTTTGAAGGCCCCTTTAAGAAAAAGAAAACAAAATTGGCTAGAGGGGTTTGGAAGGGGCTTGTGCAAGTGAGGGGCTGTGAAGTTTCAACTTTATTCACTTCACAGAGAACCCACCTCTGCACATGACCACGTGGGCCGGGGCTGCCCACCCCTCCCACCCCCAGTCAACATCAGCAAGCAGCTCAGTGCTGTCAGGGGAACTTCTGTATTTCTCACTTGAAGATTGAGTGGACAGGGTTCCCAAGATCAAATTATGCCCCCCGCCCCGTCCCTCGTGTCCTGATCACGCAGCCAGAGTTGCAGGGGGAGGGAAGGAGCAGACATGCACTCCCCCCCAACCCCAGGTCCCTGACAGGGGTGGGTGGGAGCAGACATTTAGACCAGATAATAGAAGATTGGAGTTTTCAACCGCACTAAAGTTTTGAAGGCACTGGTTAGAGAAACGTAAAATGTGTTCTTGTTCGTATCCCACTAAGTCAAAACTCTTTCATAATCCGATTACACAGATGTTGATTTGGAGTTTAAACTGCACTCTTGCAGAAAAGAATCAAGGAGGCATGAAGCAGAACTGACTGTAACTAAATATCTCTAGAGCACCCCTGGGGAGCTCCTGAGTCCGAGTCTGGGTTTGCTTCCTGACCCCAAGACTTGGCAGACATGTGGTCACTGCAGGGAGCCTGTCTTCTTGTGTGTGAAGTGGGCTTGTGAGGATAGAGGCTGAGAGGGTGTGGGATGTGCTTTTCCAATGGCAAGCTGGCTGTTCTCTGCAAGCAGGACGGGTAAATGCTTGGGCAGCATGCCCTTCTCTGGGTCCAGGGCTAAAGACAGGCTCAGGGGTGGATGGTGAGGTGGAATGTCCCTGATAGAGGTGACAAGTGGCTTTAGTATGGGTTGGTGAGTCTCTAGATGTGACAAACAAGCCCCACCCTGCAAGAACCTAGGTTTCCCAGACGTCACAGCTGTCCTCCCTAATTTCTCTACTCCCTTCCCCACTCAGGAGCAGGGAGAGCCATCACCCCACCCTAGTCTCCCTGTGAATGCCTAGGCACTTACCTCCAAAGTGTTGGCAGCCAGCACTTGTGCTGGGCCTAAAGACCGACCACTCACACCCTCATTTGCATCATCTCCTTTAAGGCAGGACCTGAAATATCGCTCTACCTTCTAAATGCTGAGCCAGCACAAGAATCCAGGTAGGGCCCCAGGTCCCAACCTTTCCCTGGGTTTGGTTCCCATAAATGGACTTTCCAGAAGCAGACATACCACAGGGAGGGCCCGGGCTGACTCAGTGGAGTGCCCTCTTGGAGTCTGTTCATGCTGCACACTCCGCCACCCTCCCAACCCAGCCTTTTCCTCTTTTCTTTCCTGGTAAACCAGCCTAACCCCCACGGCATTCCATATCTTTTTGAGGAGTGTCTGTCAGGACAATTGTGACTACAAAGAGCAACAACACTGGGCTTCAATCTAGCCTAGGCAAAGAAAACAACTTGCTAGCCCGTGGCGCTCAAACAGCCGGACCTGGCTTTAGGCCTGGAGAGGTGTAGAGCCTCCAACAGTGGGAGCAGACCATCTCTGCCCGCCTGTCAGCTCTGCTCCTTGTCTTTGGGGTGGCACGACCCCTCGGCATCGCATCCTCTCAGCAACCCCGGAGAAAAGAGACACCTTTTGCACTTGGCTTCTAGCAGCAGCTCAGCCCTGAGCCTCTTTTTCCTGGTCCAGGTCACCTGCCTGTCCTTGAAGCAATCCCTGCAGCCAAAGGGATGGAAAGATTGGAAAGGTCTGGGCTCAGTTCCACCCGGTGCCACAGACACTGAGGATGAGGCAGGGGTGGTTGCCCGCCATGGAGCAAGGCCGGATGCTGGGAGGGCAGAACAGCCACCAACCATGATGGGTCATCATGCCAGAAACACTGGGCCTGAGGCAGGGGCAGTTGGGCTCAAGGAAAATGGACAACTAATGGGCTGGTCACATACCGGTGGCTTTTGGATGGTCTGTCCTGTTTTAATACCCCAGTGGCAGGCTCTGGAGGGGTCAGAGGGGGAATGTGGGTGCAGAGACCAGTGTACCTCAACTTCTTCATTTGGGGGCTCTTGACCTCCGGCTTCCATGGGTTATGGGTCATGGGTCATTGGGCATAGGTCGTAACCATAGACAAGCTCTGTCCCTCTCTTCCTTCCTCTCTCCTGTCCATGACCAAGGGATGAGGCCACACCACCCATTCCCAGAGCTCCAGAGACCTAAATGAAGCCTACATGGCTTGCGGCTTCCCTACTTGGTCCCCTTGGAGCAGAACCCCCGAGCAGAGGAGTTCCTGGGGGGTTGTTGGCTCCAGCTCACCTCCCCCTGCTGAGATCATATCTAGGGTTCCCCCCTGTCTGAAGCCCTCTCTAACAAAGCCAGGTTGGAACATTCCAGGGATGGGGGGTTCAGACCATCCAGGCCAAAAGGACAACACAACGTGAAGTGGAAGAAAGCACACCTTTATTTCAGTCCACCTCCACCTCCCAAGGCCAACACCAGGGCCCTCGGCCTGGTGCCCACAGTGCACAGTCCAGAAGATCCCAGGGAACCAAGCCCCACAGTGCAGCCTCAGGATCCCCCAAGGCAGGGTGCCTGGGGTCCCCTGCAGGTGGGGTGGGGAACAGGGCCCAGACCCCAAGAAGCAGCACAGCGAAAAGGTGCCAGGTGAGCCCCGGGGCAGGATGTGGAGTCCTAGCTATGGGATTGAAGCAGCAGCTGCTTTGACCATCACTGGTCCTGGTTACAGAGCCATCGCGAAGGCGAGGACAGTCCCAAGTGTGGGCTCCTGGCACAGGCCAGCTGGCAGAGGTAGTGTAAACACATCTGAAGGTGGGGCACCTAATGCCCTAGCCAGGTGCTCTCTGGGCTGAGAGTTGCCCAGGCTCCAGGAGTAACAGGAGGGGGAAGGTGGAGAGGTCTAGAATCAGAGGGCAGCGGAGCTCTAGGACATTGACTGGGCCCAAGAGAAATGGTTCCACAGAAATGGGGTAACTGCAGAGAAAGGCAGGGAGAAACTGCCAGGCAGAGAAAGGACACTGGGGACAGAGGAAGACTAGAGGCAGATGGGCATGGAGACTGAGAGAGGGAGAGAAAGGGACAGAGAAAGGGGGGACTTGAGGGGCAGAGAGGAGACTGAGGCTTAATTTCCCCCTTTTCTTGTTCCATTAGCTCTGTGAGCTCTGGTGTGGATGGTCCCCAAGTTGTTTTATCTGGGGAGGACAGGACTCACCTCTACCAGGCTCCTCCCCAGTCATATCTTCTCACTGGAGATGGGGAGCCTGGTAATGAGACTGAGTTGGGGGTGGGAAGGGATTGACTCAGCCCTCCTTCCGCATTTCTACTTCAAACTAGATTTGGACCTCAGCTCATCCCCCTCCTCCTCCTCTGGGGGATGCCCTGCCCCAGCCAATCCACACTAATCCCCCCCACCCCACCCCCACTCCCGCTGGGTGCCTAACCCCAGGTCAACTCTTCCCTGAGGCTCGCCAATTAACTAACCCAGTCGCCTCACAGGCAGGAGGGAGGGAAGGAGAGGGATGAGGCGGGTGGGGAGGGAAGAGGCAGGTGAGTGAGAGCTACATCCACACTGACCGGCCCAGCACCAGCAAGGCAGAGTCTGCCCTCAATCCCGGACCTAAGTGCAGAGAAAATCTGGAGATGTTTAAAAATATACATAGTTTTAAAACTGTTTTGTGTGCACATTAGGATTTTTACAAAATCTTTAATTCATCATCTCCATAATGTTTAAAATGCTTTTTAAAAAAACGAACTAAGTTACTCACTATAACAGCACCACCTTAAGTAACCAGAACCTACAAGTGCTGAATATTTAGATTTTTTTCTACCTTTAGGAAGGAGCAGAAGACCACTAAGCTTGTAGATTTCAAGGATTTTATGAATCTGACAAAGGAACTCCCAGGAGCACTTGCAGTCCTAACACCAGCTGCTTCAGGAGTCCTGAGCTCAAATGCCTACAGGCGCCGGACAGGTACATGGGGATGTTCAGACAATCTTGGTGTCTTGGAGTCCACAGGGAGTGGTGGGGACCATGAGAACTGAAGAGTGAAGCCCCGGAGAGAGGGACCATCGCTCTTTAGCTCCAGCAGAAAGTCAGTAGTTGCGCTTGTGCCGAGCTTTTATTTTCAGAGAAGAGGGAAATTGGGTATATGTATTTTGAAAGTGGTATCTTTTGATTTTAAAATTTTAACTGAAACAAAATCAAAATCACCCCATAGGCCGAAGAGAACAAGTCTCAGGACTAGTTTCTAACCTTGTTTCTATGAAATCTTAGAGATTCTGAAACACAGGGATCCTAGGATCAGTTAGTTCCGAATCAAAAACTTTAATATGCATATAAATACTCGGGGAACTTGTGGAGTGCAGATTCTGAGTCACTGGGTCTGGGCCTGAGATTCTGCATTTCTAACAAGCTCCAAGGTGATGTTGCTGCTGCTGGTCTACCAACTACGCTTTGCATAGTGAAGATTTAGTTCATCCGCCCACCTAGGAATTCCCCCGACTGTTGTATCCCTTGTCAATGATGTCTCCAGTTCTACTTGCACACCTCCAGGGACTGGAGGCTCACTACTTACAGTGGAAGTCTGGGTGCCTGCAGCTGCTGCTAACTTCTGTCATGGTTTTCAGCAGTGGGGAAGGACACCCAGTCAGACATGCCAAGGCTCTGGGACATCAGAATTGCAGGAAAGAAACCTCAGCTAGAGACTTACCAGGACGGGGTTGACACTTGTTGCAAGGACCGAAGCAGAGAGGATTTCCAGTCCCAACTGCTTGCTCAGCACCACCCAGTTAAACAGAAGATTACTGGGTGGTAATCCCTTGGGTGTTCTGGTTAGTAAAGGTTTGGTGCAGTTTGTTTCCTTTCCTCGAAGCCTTGAAGCAAGCTTTTCTCTGCACTTGGGCAAGTTACACGATAATGCCCACAAGTGAAGAAGTCACTTTCTGATTGGTGGGGCATGGAGAAGGGACTGATACTTGAGGCTAAGCAGAAGCCCTCACATCCTCAGGCCATGTGACATGCCTACTCTGGTGGAACAGGAGGTCTCCACCTTCTCTAGTGTTGGGGCATCCAATCCCAAATCCTCCTTCCTGGTGCCTTAAGAAGCCCTAGAAAGTGAAGAAACCCCCACCCCAACATCCTCAGGGTCTCAGGGTCTCAGGGGCACATTCCCAGTGCCCTATATCCCAAGCCAACCCTTATGAAACTCAGCTGCCATGGGGTGTGGAAACCACCTAGGCCATTCGTCATTTCACCACAGAGGGGAACCCAAGCCCAGAGGTTGTGTGAGTCTTTCCCGAGATCACATGGCTGGCTTGCAACCAGTTTTCTGAAGGCCCAGAATCCTTTGATGAAGAGCTGTACAGAAGCCATGGGTAGCAGCCGATTTTCGGTCACCTATAGCAGCAACTTGCAGAAAGAGGACCTTCTGGAATAATCCTGAGGGGAAGAGGAGTGTCTCAGAGGAAGTTGTGGAAAGGATCCATGAGGGCTCACCTAGGAAGGGGAGGGTCATGAATCATGCTTCCTTGAAGGAGGGTGGAGGTCAGAAGGGCTTCAGCTGCAACAGGACTCCAGGGGCAGCAGTCCTCTCATCGTATGTTGCCCCCTAGAGTTCTGTCTCTAGTGCAGTGCACGGCCTGTGGGGGTGGGGGTGGGGTCGGGGGCTGGTTAATGTAGTAGGGGGGGTCATAGGAGAGGTCACAGAAGGTCACGGATAAAGGGGTTCCCAAGTCTGAATTCCTGGACCACTCCAGACCTACCCAACCAGAATCCGTGTGACTGGTGTTTCCCTCCCAGGGGAAATCTCTGGGTTTAGGAACCAGCCTGGGCTCCCCAAGTCAGAGAGAAACCAGACATCTGGCCTGGGTGGGAAGTTGTGCAGGCAGGGCTAGTCCTTAGGCTGGGAAAAGGCGCCTGTCCTCCAAGAAGCATCTGCTGGAGGTGCAGCTCCTGGAGTCTGGGGGAGCTTGGCAGCTGGGTGTGGGAGCCAAGAGGCAGCACCTGTCCCAGCCAGGCCTCACTTTCCCAGGAACTGGCCCGGCCTCGCCTTCTCCAGCTTCCTGCGCCGCTCGGGAGGTATCTCCTGCAGGTTGATACCGTGGTTGCTGGCCCTGCGGGGAGAGTGCGGTGGCCTCAGGGATCGAGAATGGGGGTTTCGGAACCCCCAGGGTTCCCAACCTGAAGCAGCACGGCCCAGGTCATGCTGCTTGAGGCGAGGCGGAGTCAAGCACTGGGCCACAGGCCGGGAGAAAGGCTCTCTCGGCCTGTGCCCATCGCTTGAAACTCGCCCGGCCTGTGGATGCCCGCTCCTCACCCCGCTTGCAGGTCCAGCGGTTTGGGGATGGGCTTGGTAAAGCCGCGTCTGCCCACCAGCCAATACGTGTCCTCGGCGCCCTTGCCCTGGGGAGACACGGGGTTGGGGAGGACTTAGGCAGGCTAGGGTGAGAGCGGGTGGATCTGGAGGTCCAAGTGGAACGGGAAGACCCGGGGTCCCGCCTGGCCGGACGTAGAGAGCTGTGTCTCCCAGCCCCAGCGCGGGAAGGGGCGGGCCCGGCCTCACCTTCAGCTCCGTGCGGCCTCGCATCTCGATCTGGAAGCCCTCGTCTAGAGCGCGGAGGATCCGCACGGTGCTCACGTTGACGTGGATACGGTAAGCTGGGGCAACAGGGGACGGGGTGACCTCGGAAGTCAACTCCTGCCTCCCCCTCCTGGCCCATTCCCCTGGGCCCCCGCGACCTCGCCCCAGTTCCCCGAGCCCCTCCCAACCCCGGCACACTCACGCAGCCCGGTGGACTCCATGCGCGAGGCGGTATTGACGGTGTCCCCAAACAGGCAGTACCGCGGCATGGTGAGGCCCACCACGCCGGCGACGCACGGGCCTGCGAAGACGCGGGGTTGGTGGCAAGGAGGTGCCTGGGCCGAAGCTGGCGGCTGGGTGGCACCTAGGGCCTAAGGGGACTTTAGCACCCCATAATCTCCACCGGCTCCTCCAAAGAAAACACTCTCAACTAATTGCAACTACCCTAATTACAACGGAGTGCCTGGTATGCAAAGGTGGCTTCAAGACAATCCCCCACTCCCGCCGTTTCCCCACCCCCGGAGTGTTCCTCCTATCTGGGAAATATGGAGCCGGGCTCTAGAGAGGGAGCCAGCTCCAGAGCCTGGGAGGTCGGGGAGTTACCTGAATGCAGGCCGATGCGGATGCGCAAGGACACCTCAGGCATGTGGCGCATGCGGAAGGAGCCCACAGCGCTGAGGATGTCCAATGCCATGTTGGCGATCTCCGTTGCGTGCCGCTGCCCATTCCGCTGGGGCAGCCCGGAGGCCACCATATAGGCGTCCCCAATTGTCTCCACCTGAGGGAAGATGTACGAATTCAGTACCGAGCACCCTGCTCCCCCAAAGTGATTGTCCCTTGTCAGGAGGCTTAAACTGGGTTTAGGGCAGAGATCCTAGGGAGCCTTCAAACTGGCGGACTGAGTGGGGGACTGGCGGAAGAGATAAGGGACGGAAGGGCTGGGAAAGACGACTGGGCTAGTGGCCTGGGGCCTGAGCAGGAAGGGCTGGGCCGGAAGCTGGGGAACCTTAGGGAGGGCTTGTCCCCTGTACACTCCACCTTGTAGACATCGTGGGAGCCGATGATGGCATCAAAGAGTGTGTATAAGTCGTTGAGCAGGTCCACCACTTCGATGGGTTCACTCATGGCAGAGATGGTGGTGAAGCCCACAATGTCGCTAAAGTACAGTGTCACCTCTTCAAAATACTCAGGCTCCACAGGGGTCCCCATCTTCAAAGCTTCCGCTACAGACCTAGGGATGGCAGGTGGTGAGGTTACCTGGAGGCCACCCCAGTCTGGCTCTGTTCCAGCTGCCCTCCCCACCCACCTTTCCCCATTGGCACCCACGGAGGCAGCATCTGCGTGAGTAGCCGGTCTGTCTTCTGCTTTTCCAGCTCCAGCTCCTCTGTGCGCTCCCGTATCAGGTCCTCCAAGTTACTGGAGTACTGTTCCAGCATCCGCAGCATGGAGTCGATGATGTTGGTCTTCCGGCCCTTGTTGATGCTCTTGAACTAGAAGGAGGAGGAAGCTGCTGAGGTTGCTGAGGACCTCGGCTGCCAGGGCCCTCTCCTGGGGCTGTATTGTGCCTGATTCTCCCCTCCCCCCACCCATTCATTCATCTTCAACTCATTAAGCCCCTTCCCACACACCCCAGGGTGCTAAGCACTGTGTTTTTACACATTATTGGTAGGCATACAGGAAATGGGGACCCATGAGGTCAGCTGTTCTCAGCTGGTAATTGACAGAGCACTGCAACCAATCCAGCCTTTGTATTCCCAGGCCAAGGGTCTTTCTGCTGCACTAGGTCAAGCACATACTTGGTTCTCAATCAATGTCGAGTTGAATCAAATACTTTTCCCATCTACAGCTCCACCTCTGGCTCTAAAGGCCTCTACAGCCCTGTTGTAACTCTGCCCCTACCAAAACCGCAGTCCTCAGGCTACCCCTTAAGAAAAATCCTTGTGGGTCAGAGAGCCTGCCAGCCTGCCTTCCTGCAGCCTCTCCAGGTTGCTGAGAAGTGGCCAGCCCACCCCTTGCCCAATCCCAGCCCCTAACCAGTTCGAAGGTGCGGTCCATGGAGGGCCGAAGGTCCGGCTGCTCTGCCCAGCACTGTTTCATCAGCTGGATGCACTCCATGGGCGCCTGGTCCATGGAAACCAAGGGCCGACACAACGGAGGGGGGTTCTGCACCCTCTGCACCACTTCTGGAGGTATGAAGGGACCATGAGAGGGGATGTGCCAGAACAGACTCTACCTCTGACTGGCCTCGGTGGTGAAGCTCAAGATGAGGGGGACTGGAAGGGGGTCTCTTAAATCAGAGCTTTGCTTGCTGGGAGAAACAAGGGGACCCTGAACCCTGAGGAGCAAGGGGCAGATGGAGGTGATGGGCAAAGACTACTATTTATTACACATAAGTGAGGGTTAGCATGAATGATCAAGTAGCTTGCTGAGCCCTATAGGTGATAGGGAATATGATTTGAACCATGTCCAACTGCTGTCTTCCCATCTTCCTCCCCTCCCCCGTGCCTCCCTGGGGACCCTAAGAACCAGAGAGGAGCCTGTTCCATCCGTTGGGGAAGAAGTTTGGAGCCCAGGACCAGGACAGAGGAAACCACTGAGGCCTGGGCACCTAAGACCTGCCCCCTCCTGTCTTGATGCTTGGCTCTCCACTGCCCTGATCCTTCCGACCCCAGCTTGAAGGAAGGCCCACATAATTAATTTTCCGCCCTGGACTTTCCGGAAAAGAGAGGCTGGGTCTGGCCAGGCTATGCCTAACAGCAGGGTGCCTAACAGCCCAAACGCCACGCAATGGGAGGCGGTACCCTCGGGCGTCAGCTCCAGCATGGCGTAGGGGGCGCTCCGGCACACGACCTCCTGCATGATGATGCCCAGGCTGAAGACGTCGCCGGCCAACGTTCCCCGGCGCTCCAGGGCTGGGTCCCGAAGCAGCTCCGGGGCTGTCCACAGCTGGTCTAGGGTCGGGGAAGAGGGCGTGGGCACGCGGAGGGCCTCGGGGGTCCTGGGGACAGACACCCCAACACCACCAGCAGAAAGCCCAGGCTCACCAACCCCCAGCCTGGCCCTGTGGCCTGCAACTATCACCAGCGGGGACTACCGAAAGCGGGTCTCAGAAAAAGCCCCGCCCTCACAAATAGGTCGCGCCCATTAGACGAGGCCCCTTGGACTTGGACACAAGCCCCACCCTTAGGCAAAGCCCCTTTGAGAACAGACCCTGTTGCAAGGACAGAAGCTCCGCTTCTCAAGGATAAGTCCACCCCTTTACAATGCCCCCGCCTCCCCTGTTTCACCGTCCACCTTCCTCATCTCAGAGGTCAAAAGACTTTTTCTTTTTTCTTTTTTTTTTTTATTTTTATTGTTACTCAATCACCGTTGTATGCCTTTTCTCCCGATCCCTCCACCCCACCCAAAAGACTTTTTCCATAGCAGGAGTCACTTCCAGTGGATGTGGGATGGAGGGAATGAGGAAGGGAAGGAAGGGCCCTTGAAATAATGGGGAACCGAGAGATGTTCCTCCGCGCCGGAGGCCCAGGGGAATCCTACCCTCGGCGCTGGGAGGCTCTAGTAACACTCTCTGGGCTTCCAGTAGCCTCCCGTGGCCGTGGTCGGTGACTTTAAGCACGAATCTCCCATCCACCACGCAGTTCCGGGACTTAAGTCGCCCGTGGGCCACGCCTCGGTGGTGCAGATACCTCATTCCCTGGAGGGGGTGGGGTAAGTGGCAGCTTCAGTCTGCGGCTACCCCCCACCCCGCCCTCTCCTCCCCGCACCCCTCCTTCTCCACCCCCACACCTTGATGAGGTCCAGTAGGAGGGAGGACTTGAACATCCAGTCCAGCTTTATGTCCCTCTGGGCGAGGAGGTCGTGGAGGGAGCCCCGGGCACAGTGCTCTGACACCACAGCCAGCATGCCGTCCCCGGGGCCCGCTGCGCCATCAGCTCCTCCCGCCAGGAAGAGCCCCAAGTAGAGGGCCACGTTCTCGTGCCGGAGCTCCCGCAGCTGAGAGAGGGGGAAAGTTAACCCGCATTTTCTGCCTTGGGCGCAAGGTGGGGGGGCGGAGGGGGCTGTTATTCAAGTCTGTTTTTGAGTATCTAAACTTGGAGGATGGGCTAAAAATGGTGAATGGAAGGTCTATAGGGCATGTCAGAGGGCCTTTCAAATACAGATAACTTCTCTCTCTGGAAGAGACAACATCTTCAAGGGCTGCTCTTCAGATACCGAGTATGGTTTAGTTTAATGTTATGTATGAAAAGACACCCTTGCCCAGGTCATCAGGTTCTAGGCAGGTTCTGATTTAATAACCACGAGACTTTGAACTGTCCATGTCTTAAGTAAAACATCTCGTGAAGGAGAAGCCCCTGGTACCACCACCCTCCCCTTCCGATGTGACAGCTTTTGAGGGGAGAAGCTGCACTGCTTTGAAAAAACACCAGAAATGGCTTGTGCTGGGGAGCAGGCCCAAGGCTGCTTTGCTTGGCCACATCATTATGTCAGCTATGTCTGAGACTCCCACCCTCCCCAAGCAAGCAGGGACTGAGCAGGCAAGCTGTGGTCCCGGGGAGCCATCAACAAGGCCACACCCACTCCATAGGACAGAGGTCCTCCCCATCTGGACTAGCAGTTGACTGGTGCTTTTTCTAGCTTTCCTTTGGTCTAATAAAGGGCTTCTTTTCATCTTAAATGCCTGCTATTAAATGGTGATTTAGTCCGTTGACCGTGAAGTAGTCCACTTGAGTCATTCTGCAGCTATAACCAGGAGCTTCTGGGGATGCATCAGGGAAGGAAGCCAGGACAAGCCTGAATGGTGTTAGGGATAAGGGGGGAATTAAAGTTTAAAGGACCAGCCCTGACCAGTGTGGCTCAGTTGGTTGGGCTTCGCACCGCAAAGATAAAGGTCACTGGTTTGATTCCTGGTCATGGCACGCACTTGGGTTGTAGGTTCTGACCCCCAGCCCCCCAGCTGGTGCATGTATGAGAGGCAACTGACCCTTCTCCCTCACTTTCCCTCTCTCTAAAAGTAAATAAATACATTCTTTAAAAAAATAGAGTTGAAAGGACCAGAATAAGCCAGTATACAGCCTCCTCGCCAACTTTCTATTTCACCCAGTATGCATCAGCTAGGCCATTCTGCATGAATAACCTGAACAGAACTGAAAACCCATTTTTAAATTTTCTATTATTCACTCAACAAACATTCGTTGGATCTCTCGAATGTTCTAGACACTGTTGGGTGCTGAAAATACAATGGAGGGGGCAGGAGGAAGCCCTCACTCAGCTTATAGTCTAGTGAGGGAGGCAGATAAGAACTAATCAAGCACACAGGTGAACACAAAAGTACAAATTACGACAAGCACATCAAAGGAAAGAACTAGTGTTATGAAAGAGCATAATGGGAAACCTGCTTTGGAGAGGAGGGGACACTTCACTGAGTCCTCCTGATCTCTCCCATATTGGGGCTACCCCTGTACCCAGCTGCAAAAAGAAGGCAGGAGAGAGAAATGATGGCCTCCCCACACCCTCTCCTGGGCCTAACTCTCACCTTGGAGAAGGCTGTCTTGGTTGCTGGGCGGATGGCTATGTGCTGATCCCCCGGGAATTTCTTCAGCCAAACCCAGTCTCCCTGGAGCAGAAATGGGGGTAGTGAACTCAGTTTCTTAAAACCCCATGATGCAAAGAGCCCCAGACCCCCCCATTTCTACTGGCCCATTGCCCCAGAACATCTTCTGTGTGACAAAGAGTGTCAGGAGCCAGGGGTTTGATGTCTACCAGTCCACTTCACAGCTAGCTGTGTGAGAGCCCTCCCCTCACCCCACCCCCGCTGGGTAAGAGATGCAGAAGGCCTGAATGTCTGTCCTCACCAACCCAGATGTGCTCACTGGCAGCTCTATTAAATGAGACATTGCCAACACAAATGTCCTTGAAGTCATAGCCCTCGTCACCATTTGTTGCCATGAGTGAGCACTGTGGTGGGAGTCAGGAGTCTGGGTAGATCGAGCTTTATTACAGACTAACTGTGAAGTGTGGGCAGCTTCCCTCCAGGCCCTGGGCCGCATTGACCTCAGCTGATGGTGGGGCTGGTTCATGAGCATGCCACAGGGGCAGTGACACGGGGGCGCAGGCTCAGGAGGGCCTGAGCCGGGTTCAATGATCTGCTGCTGTCATCTTGAATGACCGAGGGCCCTCAATTTTGTTTTTCCCTAGACATTGTAGCTGGCCTTGACTGCTGATAAGGAATTTGGAAGAGAAGAGAATTTGGGGGGTTTGATACTGACCCCCCAAATCATTTGGAAATAAATATGGAGATATTTTTAACTGTCACAGAAATTGAGGGCTATGTTTAGTAAACAGGGCCAGAGACAGGAGACACTAAACATTCTTCAAGGCACAGGGTAATCCCATACAGTGAAGAATAATCTGCCCAAAATGACAATAGTGCTCCTCTGAGAAATGGCTCTGATGGCTCTACGTGACACACTAGGAGTCTCTGCCTTCTCTGCGATGTGACATTCAGGGGGAGCTCTCAATCTCTCCTCCCCTCCTGATTAGCTGAGCTCTCTCTCAGCCCTGCCTCAATTTATTCTCATTACCTCCCAGTCATTCCACCCCATCAGATTCGCTGACCCCATAGTTAATGTCCTCGTGCCCTTCTGTGACTTTCTCTTCCCCCAAAGCTTGCAATTCCGGAGTCTTGTGGGAATTGGGTGGAAATCCTGGGTGGGGCCAAAATGTGGGTCTGGCTTGAGTCAGGGATAGTCCTGTCTGGAAAAGCCCCATCCTGAACCACCCATCTCCTGGAAATGTCCTTTCTGTGACTGAGAAGTCACATCCCAGATGCCCCTTTGCCCCTACCTTTCCAGGGAGGCCTGTGCCCTTCAGTAACCAGGAAAGTGGGAGGCTCCAAGAAAGTGGGTTTATCACTGAGGGGGCAGGGCCAGAGCCTCCCAACTAGGTGGGGAGTGGTCTCAGTGGCCACATGAGGCTGCATGCTGGTCCCAGCGTGCTCCCCACCAGTCAGGCCACCTGCCCCTGGGTCCCTGTGATTAGTCTTTGAGGAGCCCTCACCTGACTAACAGATATGGAAAAATCCTGGGGCAGGAAGGATTACCAGATGGTTCCCTTTGAGAAATTTATGACCTCTCCCTAGATCTTCTGGGGTCCTATCCCCATTTCCTGGAGCCTGTGGGATATGACACAGCTCTAAGAATAGAGCTCAGCCTAGTTGGGAGCCAGGCTCACCTCATAGAGGCCAATGCTGGAGTTGTCCGGGGGCTGGCTGGGGACACTGCAGATGTCTGACACGCTGTGGGCAACCAGACTTGACCGACTACTGCCCTGGGCCACCTGGAGGGTAGGGGTCAATGCCAGGGGTCAAAATATACTCGGAGTTCTGGATATGAGTTCTTAGACAGAGTTCTGGGGATTAAAGAGGGGAGAGGAAGAAATCTTAATGAGGGGAGGTGATAATGACATTACTTCCTAGGCATACAACACTACAGTTTACAAAACAAACATTCATTTTCTTATTGGAGGGTCATACTGTCCCAGGAAAGCAGTCAGCGAAGGGGTGTCACCCTCAAAGCACACAGAAGGCCACTATCTCCAGAGCTCAGGCCTGGTTGCTTGAGCAGAAACAAGACCTCCTTTCCAGGTGGGGGCTGGGGTGAGGGCTGACCCTGGCAGGGGACCAGATATACAAGGGAGGACAGCTTGTTCCTGGCTCCCAGCTTCTCCCACCTTTTGAGTACTGCCCCCTTGTGGGTGGAGGAAGGTGATGTCGTCCAGAGTCAAGATGATCTTGTTGGGACCTGAGATCATTTGAATGTGCAGTAGCTGGTGCCTGGTAAGACAAGGAGGTCATTTCCACAATGGGGACCAGGGTGCACGAGAGGAGGCCAGCAAGGGGTAATGTTGGCTCAGCGGAGGGCAGCCACCCCCAAACCAACCATCGCCTTGGGGCTCTGCCAGCCTTCTAGGGCCCCTTCCCCCCCTCTTCCAAAAAAATGTTTCCCTTCTATCTTGAGGGGACCCAGCCTGCTGTCTTTGCTGTACAGTTGCATTTCCGGCATGTGGAGAGCCAAGCTCTTCCCCTACTTACCTCCCTTCTCTGCTCACCTCACATAATGGGCCAGGAAGGCCCCCGTCAGCCCCATCCCAACCACCAGGAGGAAGCCGATAAAGACGAGACCAGGATCCACTCCTGCAGGGGCAGTGAGAAGAGGGACACTGAGGACCATGGCGGAGGGGAGGCACCCTTTCTAGGGAAGTGTGCAGTCATGTCACATTCTGGAGGCTCCAGGAAAGGGGTTGGGAGCCAAGAAGGGGAACTAGAAAAAGGCCATGAGTGCTATAGGGGAGAGCATCTGGGAATTCTAGAAAGGTTTCAAGAGGGCTTTAGGGCTCAGCAAGGGAGGGGCCCTACAGAAGTCTAGGGTCTGAGGAGGACCTGAAAGGGACTCAAGGAGGAGTTACAGGAAGAGTTCACTCTCTTTCACCACTTTGTGGAAGGTGCCTGGTGCCTACCCTAGTGGAAGCTGGGTGTTTGCCCTCACCTCCATTGCAGATGACGTCTGGGTCGAACCAGCAAGAGGGGTCAGGCCCAGGCCCTCGGCCCCCTCTAGGGAAATGCACTGGGGTCCCAGCAGAGCGGAAGGAGCCCCGGGTGGGGTCCAGCATGTATGTGGTGAACAGCTGGTCCCCTGCCTCATCCGTGTCCAGCAGCACAAATGGGGGCTCCTCAGCTCTTCCCAGGGTTCCACAGAAGCCTGGGACCTGGGCATCCTGGACGTGGTGGGCCACGGCTGCTCCGGACACCCATCTGCCACCTACCGCCGCCCAAGCTCGCACCACACCCCCCGCCAACAGGAAGACTGCATCATAGATGGTGCCGAAGAGTGGGGATACCTGGGGAGGGAGAATTCAAGGTCACAACCCATAAACAGACAGGGACTTACTGCCCTCCCCCCCATCTTTTCACTGGGCCCTTCAAACCCTTCAAGTCCTTGACTGTTCTCACCTCCTACTTAGTGGTTCCTCATGTCCCTCCTTATTGTCTCTCTCCCATTGGCTATCCCACCTCTTCTCCCCACTGGCCTTCCATCTTTTCAAGATTCTTCAACTCTTCTCTCTGCTGGTTAATTCTACCTCCATTACCTACAGATCCTCTCTTCCCTTTCATCTTGGTTGTCCTGAATATATTTTTTAATATCATTTCCTTCCATTCACCTAAAAGCCTTCTTTCCCATGTTTTGGTTAGCTTCTCTTTTCTATTTTTCCTTCTTTCCATTCCCTAAGGCCTCTTTGAACCTCTCTATTGTTCCCAGTTCCCATCCCTCACACTGCCAGGAAGTGTGTAAAGCACTAGGGATATATCGGTATACAAGACAGAGTCCCCGTATCAGGGAATCTTTCCTCTACTGGGCGAGACAGAGAGGGATGTTAAGGCAGAGCAATGAGTGAGGGTACAGGTAACTGAGGGGGCTGTGGAGACTGGGAGGAGGGCCCCCACCCAGGCTGGGGGAGGAGGAGGAGGCTTCCAGAAGAAGTGACCATCTCTCAGGATATGAGTCAGAATTATCCGGGGGACAGTTGAGGCAGGAGAGCAGGAACAGTATATCCAGCAGCACAGAGGTGAAAGAGAAGCACACATTTAGGGAGCCCAAAGCAGCTGGTCTGCTTGAAGTTCAAGGAAGATGGAAGAGGGAGGAAGACAGCAGACCTGGTAAGCTATGAGAAGAGACGTGCATTTATCCTGCAAGAGAAGGCACTTGGAGGCTTTGAACAGAAGCATGACACGGTCACATTTCTGAAGTTCAGGCTGTTTGTTGGGTGGAGAAAGACCTGGGGCAGGTAAGTGCTGAAACAGAGACCATTTGGGAGATTTTGTTTTGAGATTCGGACCAGAGATCTGAACCAGGGCAGTGTCAGTGAGAGTGGGGGAAGTGGATGGATTCGAATGACTTTTAGGAAGTAGGAAGTGACAGGACTTGATGTCTGGATGTTGGGGGAAAATGGTTAGAGGGATCAAGGGTGACGCACAGGGGTCTCACTTGCGCAGCTAGGTGGAAGGCTGTGCTATTGGTACTCACTGAGAACTGAAGAGGTTTTTTCACCACTTTCTCCACTCTCTCACTCCCCTCCACCCCATCTCTGTTCCTAACTCTTCCTCTCCTCTTCTTGACTGTTCCCATCCTTTCTCCCCACTGGCTACTCCACATCTGAGTGGAGGAGACTCAGAGTGGGGAGCAGAATTGGTGGGAAATAGTTTACCCCCCCATGACTTACGGCGCTCTCTCACATGCAACCGTTTGTGTAGGGCCCTGTTAGTAGTTAGTTTACTGCCCACTGACATCTAAATCCCCTCTCTCTTGGCGGTTTCTAGCCCCCAATTTATAAGTGGAGTGGGTCTAGATGGTCTGAACTGGGATTCTGGGTTCTCAGGGAAGCCTGGGTATTAGCTGGTTCTGGCGAGTAAACTGGATCTAAATGATTATTGAAGCTCCTGGCTCCACGTAGGGACCTTTCTGCTTCTCACAAAACGGCAAGTCTTTCAGAAAGTTCAGACTATCAGGTGAACCCCCAAAAGGAATACCTCTGAAATGGGCATGGAGGTCAGATCTGCATCCTCCCTCCTTCCTGCACTCTTAAGAACACCAAGTGTTCATTATAGACTGTGTGCTGTGGTGGTGGAAGTGGGTTTACTTGAAGTAGACTACAAAAGACATTGTAGTGTAGGGTTTAGGGTTTACTCCTTGGAGCTGGGCCTGAGACGTCTCATTGCAGTCTCTCTGAAGCAGTCTCAGTAAGCTTGCCCCAAGCAAGCAAGACCAGAGCGTCTACATTACCCAGGAAACAGGGAAAGCTGCTAGTTATTCTATTCGCTATGGCCAACCACTCTCTCCCATTGACTCCATCCTCTTTTCTTTTCATTTCACAACTCTATCCGCTTCTCTCCCCACTGCCTCCAGCCTCTTTCCCTTCTTTGGCTATTTTCTGCTTTCTTCCCCACTCTCCTTCCTTCTGTCTTCCCTGGTCCCTCTACCTGCTGCAGATTAAGGTCAGGGGGCAGCTCCTGGTGCTCTTGGGCCTTGCGCAGGCTGTCCAGCACGCTGCCTCCAGGGGGACAGTGGCGTGTGAGAGTGAGCACGGCATCGTGGGCCCTGCGAAGCTGTGAGTTGTTGGCTAGCACTGCCAAGGCCTCTGGGCCTGGGGACAAGGCGTAGTGGAGCGTGTCGAAGGGCAGGAAGACCAGGGAGCCATCGGCCAGGCCCAGCTCCTCGGCAGCCTCCAGTAGGCAGCGCTGCTCCTCGCCGCCCAACAGCACCGAGTGCATCACCATGATCACTGCTGTGGACACAGAGACTCCGCTCCCTGATTCGCCCGGGGCCAGCGGGACCGCCAACCTCCCCGCCCCTGCGGGGAGCCTACCTCTGACTCTGGGCCCGTCCTGGACCCTCCTCAGGGCTTCCCGGGCTCCAGATCGGTCGGAGGGCTCCATGGCAGTCACCAGGGCAACAGGCAGACCCCGGGCCCTGAGTGCCGTGGCTAGTGAGTGTCCCGCCTCCACCCACAGATCCTGCGGGGCGGTGACCAGGGCCACGCGTGCCCAGCGGAACTCGCGAAGGAGGGCATAGAGGGCGTCCGCTGCTGGCGTCACTGCGGGGGCCGTCGTGCCCGCTGCCCGCGTCCCCGGGCAGCCCCAGGGCACCAGCGCGACCCCCGCCTCCTGGGCCAGATGCTCCGCCGGTCGGCAGGCTGCAGGGTTCACGGGACCCACGAGACCCGAGACGCGGGCCAGAGCGGAGGACACCGCCCCCAGAGAGCCCGGCGTCCGGCACGGCTCCGGCAGCAGCACGACCTCGAAGCGGGGGCCGCCTTCCAGGGCTGGGTCGTGGCTCAGGCGGTTGGCGGCCAGGCGGACAGCCAGGTCCGGGCGGGCACGGGAGAAGATGGGGTCGCAGGCCCAGGGGCCTAGCACCCCTACTCTGAATACCTCGGGGAGGGCTGAAGGCAGCAGGAGGAGGAGGAGCAGCAGCAGCAACAGCAGCCGGAGCTGAGGCTGGGGCCAGGGAAGCACCTGGGGGAGCCTGTGAGGGGATGGAGCCCACCGCGCCGGGGCGCAGATCCGGGGGTCCCCAAGGCTGCCCGCGAGGACGGTGCAAGTGGTCATTGCCCGCTTCTCTGAGCATAAACAGAGCAGGGAGAACGATGAGATTCCCTCCCCCTCAAGTCTCTTAGGGCTCTCTCCACAACCCCCAGTTTCTTAAAACCCGATTAACCTGTGGTGTATTTCCACTTTCCCTCCTCAGGCTTGAAAAACACGATGGGGGTCTAGGGCGTGGTTTGGAAACCCACCACATTCCCCTCCCCTTTGGCTTCCTGTTGCCCCCTTGTCTACCCCTCCTCTCATCAGAGCCTCAGAGCTGTCAAGAGGCCAGAGGGGACAGGACCACGCCCTCCTTAGATGAGCTGGGTGGAGAGAAGGAACCCGAGTCCATGTGGAGGGGCCTTTGCCACTCACCTGAAAGTATGGGGCTCGGGCTCCGGCCCAGGGCCGAGGTGAGGGGTCACACGCCCTCCCACAAGTCTCCTTTGCTGGCCCTGGGCCGGGATGTGGGAACAGCTGGTGGGAGCCCTTAATCTATCTAAGCTGATTTAGGTCCCTTAATCAGGCAGGGAGGAGCTGGTGTAGGATGGAGCTCGCTGGGGTAGTATCTGTCCTGGCTTCCAGGCAGCCAGATTCTCTCCCCACCCCCATGTCTCCTAACACCTCCAGCATAAAAGCAGCTGCAGGTCCTCCTTTCAGGCTGCTGGGGCCACACTACCCTGCTCAGCCTGAAAAGTGACAAGACTGTGCCCATGGACGCCTGTGGGTGTTCAGTCCTGGGGTGGGAGTTCTCTCAGTTCCATTGGCTCCAATCTTTTTCCAGTTTTGTCAGCCAAGTCCAAGCCCCATCCGTTGGCCGGCAAAGTCTATACCCCAGACGCTAAACCCAAACCAGTCTGCCTGCCTATCTTCTCTTGCCTGCCCACACCGGATTCTCTGACATCCACATCTCCACGCCTGGGAAACCATTAGTTTGGCCTTGGGAAGGCAGAATCCCAGGAGATAATGGAAAGAGCTCTAGTCTCGAGCAGACTAGGTACAAATTCCTCTTTCCTGACTTTGTGACCTTAGAAAAATTGCTTAATCTCTTGGAGGTTTGTGTGACAATGAATATAATCGCCTAGGTGACAAAAATAATTAAGACAATTGTAAAGAAGAATATGATGAACTACTTGCCCTGACGTATATATCAAAGTTTATTACAAAGCTATAAGAAAGACACTATAGTATTGGTTCAGAGATAAACAAATAGACCAATGGGACAGAATAGAAAGCACTGAAAAAAAAAAAACAGAAAAAAGGAGATATGATGTATGAAGAAATGAATATTTCTTACTAGTGGAAAAAGAATGGGTTATTCCACAAATGGAGCTGATTAGTTAGCCATATGGGAGTGGGAGGGAGGGATAGGATTAGGTCTCCATCTCACACTCTACATCAATTTTACATTAAAAACATATATAAAAACACCCTGGCTGGTGTGGCTCAGTGGATTGAGCGCCGGCCTGCAAACCAAAGTGCTGCCGATTTGATTCCCATCAGGGCACATGCCTGGGTTGCAGGCCAGGCCCCCAGGTGGGGGCGTGTGAGAGGCAACTGCACATTGACATTTCTCTCCCTCTCCTTCTACCTTCTCCTCTCTCTAAAAATAAATAAATAACATCTTTTTTAAAAAGTAAAAAATAAAATGATAACAAGTGGGGCAAAATGTTAATACTAAATAAATCTGGGTAAAGGGTATGTGAATGTTCTTTGTAATATTTTTATTTTTTGCAAACTTTTGTAAATTTAAAATTATTTCCAAGTCAAAAAAGGTAATTAAAAAACTTACATAAAAAAGACTATTTAGCCCTGATGAGGTAGCTCAATTGGCTACAGCATCTTCCTGATACACCAAGGTTGAGGGTTCGATCCTCAGCTAGGGCACATAGAAGAATCAACCAAAGAGTGCATAAATAAGTGGAACAACAAATCTCTCTCTCTCTCTTTCTCTCTCTCTTTCTCTCTCCTTTCTCCTCTCTCTAAAATCAATATATTAAAACAATTTTAAAGAGATTAGCTATATTAGTTCAACATAGGAAAGGATTTCTTAAATAAGTCACATAAACTACAAACCATAATGGAAAAGACTGATAAATCTGAAGACATAAAAATTAAATTCTCTGGTCAAAAAACATATCACAAAGAAAAAACGTAAGCCAAAGACAAGAAGAATATATTTGCAAAACATTAACAAAAGTTTAGTAGCCAAAACATACATGATATGAAAAAGACAAGCCTACTGGGAAAAATGGGTAAAGGATACGAATAGGCAAGTCCTAAGAAAAGCCTAAGGAAATACACCCAACCTCACTAAATAATCAAGAAAGTTCAAAATAAAACAATGATATACTATAATGTTCATCAGATGGCAAAAATAAAGTGTGACAGTAGCAAATGTTGGTGCGGGTAGGAGAAAACGCAAACCCCACACACACGTTGGTGGCAGGGGTGTAACTGGTGGGCTGTCTGGCAATGCTTCGTGGAGTTGAAGCAATTCGCTTATAGGGACGACCATAGAGAAACTAACATTTATTTGTTAACTTGAATAAGCAGTCATTCATTCACTCAGAAAACATTCATTGAATTTCTCCTATTTGTCAGGCAGTGTTCTAGGCTCTGGGGATACACATTTAAGAGAGTGTTAACATTTTCTCTATGCTTGAAATATTTTATAATTTAAAAAAATTTACATTTCTAAGTAAAAAAATTTAATTGCTGACCTGTAGTAGAGTCTCAAAGTCTATTAGGTGTCAGTGTTGATTTATATACGAACATGCTGCTTTCCACACGGGTTGTTTCCCTCAAACCTCCCCTGTGCCGACACAACTTGGAACTTTGGATGTTCCACCCAACCCGTCCATTTCACAGATGGTGAGACCAAGGCCCTGAGACCGATTTGGCTTAGTCCATAATCTCCTGATAGTTTCTAGGGTTCGTGCAGTGACGGGTCATGTAGATGCAAATAAGAAGCAGAATTTTCTCAACTTTTTTTTATTGGGGTAAAACATGCATAATATACAATTTACCGTTTTAATAATTTTTACATGTACAATTCAATGACATTAAATTTATTCACATTGTTTTGCCACCATCACCACTACCCATTTCTACAACTTTTTTTATCTTTCCAAACTGAAACGGCAGACCCAGTAGACAGCACTTCCTCATTTCTCCCTCCCCCAGCCCCTGGTATGCACCGTTCTCCTTTCTGTCTCTATGAACGAGAGACTGCTCTGGGGACCTCATGTGAGTGGGATCACACAGTGTTTGTCTTTTGGGTCTTGCCTACTTGACTTTGCCTAATTTCCTCAAGGTTCATCCATATTGTAGCATGTGTCAAAATTTCCATCCTTTTTGAGGCTGAATAATATCCCCTTGTATGCGTCTACCCCATCTTGTCAATCCATTCATTTGTCCATGGACACATGAGTTAGTTCCACCTTTTGGCTATTGTGAATACGGCTGCTATGAACACACGTGTACCAATATCTGAGACCCTACATTAACATTTTGGGGGTATATACCTAAAAGTGGAATTGCTGGATCATATAATAATTCTATTTTTAATTTTTTGAGGAACAGCCTTACTGTTTTTCCACAGTGGCTGCGCCATTTCATACTCTAGGGGCAGAATATTTTAAATCCACCCTGGTCCTTGTACCAGGTTACACAGCCAGCCGCCATGCTGCCCCTCCCTTCTAGTGACTCATACCAGAGCTTGTTTATGTTTCTTATTTGTTGACTACTAAAATTGTATTCAATATTTAATGCTCTGAAGCAAAACAAACCTCTTACATAAAGGGCAGGGCCAGCTCTTAAAGTGGCAGTCCCACTGCAGTTACCGGAGGTCAGATTTACATTTAAATACAGCCCTTGTAAGTAACCTCAGCTGCCGGTAGAGCCCCTCTCTGGGAGGTCTTGGTTCCTCTGCTTTCTTAAAGGGGGAGGGAGAATGTCTTCTGAGATTTTTAGTCCCTCCTCCACCCCCCTAAAATCATAAAATTTGGAATTGACAGAAGGAATTAGAAGTTTCTGGGAGGGTGGAGGCGGGGGAGGGAGGTGGGTTTGGCTGGGGTGAGGTGCAGGGGTGGGGAGAAAATGCAGACAACTGTATTGAACAACAACAACAACAACAAAAAAGAAGTTTCTGTTTGTGGAACCCCTGAAGCAGTAGAAAGGGGGAAAATGATTCTTGAAAGGTTAAATGAAGCAAAGGACATTTCATCTTTTTTATCCAATCTGGCCTGAATCTGAGAGTAGCAGACAAGTCCTGGGGGCGTCTGATTCTTTAAAAAAAAAAAAAAAAAAAGTTCAGTTGAGTTAAAAAAAGGACACTGAATGCAAAAAATAAAAGGTGAAAGCCAGGATTCCATCAAACGGCAATTTGTAATAGTTAAAGAACAATGAGGAGGGAGCAGAAATATATCATGTCTCTCTATTAATTATAAAGTGAATTTTATTTTTTATTTTATTTCTTTATTTTTATTTTTTTTGTTTGTAGTTCTTCAATGTTGAGATGGTGCAACTCGTATTTCAACAATTTAATGGTAGAATACGAAACATAAGAATTTCAAGAACTATAATCATTGTTTTTACTTTCTTAGTTTTAGGAGCATTGCTGATTAGATGTGTTAATTCAGCCATCTGGTGATACAAATCAATTGCACCTCATCCTGGCCTTTAAACAGCATTGTTTAAATAATCTAAGTTACTGCATAGTAATAAGTTGATGGTAACATAACTCTATTAGAAAAATGAAAGTAGCATGATAACTTGGATTCACAATGATAAAATGAATTTTAAATTATCAGTTTTTTGTTCTTTCTGGCTACAGAAACAACACACCTTTCTCGTACAAGTTAAAAGAAACAAAAGTATGTGAGTAAAAAACATTAAAGCCTCTCAGTGATGACCACTGTCAATAGTTTTTAAAAGTGCGTATAGTAGAAGATAATCATTTCATATACTGCTCTACAGTTTGTTTCCCTCAAAAGGATCTTATTTTATACTAGCCTTGTAAAAAGAATACATTTATGTGGTTAAAAAATACACTACATAAAAAAGAATACAATGAAGTCTCCCTGCCTGTCATCTCAGTCCTTCCAAACAGGCGACCACTATTAGATTCTTATGTATTCCCCGGAGATCCTTCCGGGTACGTGAGCGAAAGGTGAACTTACTTTCTTATAGTTCCCTTTTCACAGGTAGCTCTGTTCTGTACCTTGCTATTTGATTTTAATAATAGACCTTGGGGGGGTGGTCCATTTCTTGTTTCGTAGCTAATTAAGAGGTCTGTCCAGAAGGTATCCAGTCATGTACTATGAAAAATAGAGACATTTATTGAAGAAGATACAAGATACAAGAAACATTGTACAAAGGACAAGGATGCCTCAGTCCCCTTCAAAGTAGGCACCTTGGGACCTTACAGTTCTCCCGATCACAATCAGCTGCCCAGTCATATTTTCCTGAATCTCATTGATGGTCTGAAATCTCTTCCTTTTCAAATGTGATTTTAGGTTGGGGAAAAGCCAGAAGTCACAGGGCGCCAAATCTGGGCTGGAGGGGGCTGAGTCACCTGGGTTGCCAATCTTCGTTGATTGCAACTTGTATAAATTCAACATTCTCAGATGTTCTGCTTGTTGCAAGCCTTCCAGACCATGGATCACTGTCAACAGATTCTCAACCATCTTTGAAGTGTTTGTGCCACACTTTTATTTGTGCTGCACTCATTGCATCATCCCTGGAAGCCTTCTGAATCATCTGAATAGTTTCCGCAGAGGGATGTTCAAGCTCAATGCAAAATTTGATGTAGATTCATTCATTGCTCTACTTGCTCAGTCATTTTGAATGAGACAGCCACACCGTACACATGTTCACTCAACAGGGTCTACCACTCCCACTGACTAGTACAGTGAAGTCATCATTGTTCATGAATGCACATTCCAGTCCACTCTCCTTGGCTGCCAGGTTACATCAATGTCGCACAAACTGTTCTCATTATATTAATGCTGGCTGGACTCTTTCTGGACAGACCTCTTATAGCTGCACAGTATTCCATGGAATGGAGTTACCGTACCTGGTTAACCAGTTAATTTTTTGCTATTACTAGCACTGCTGTAATAAACAACCTGGTATAAGACTTCACTTTACATGTATGCAAACGCACCTGTAGAGTAACCTACCAGGTCAGAGGGTATATTCCCTGTAAATTGGATAGATGTTGCCAGTTGTCTGCTCTGGAGATTATATCAATTTATACTCCCATCAGTAATCATTAGAGTGTCTCTTTGCCAAGAACCTGGATACAGAATGCATTTAAAATTTTTCCAATCTGATGGGAAAAAAGGCATAAAAAAACCGTATCTCAGAGTAGCTTAAATTTGTATTTCTCTTATGAGTGAAGCTGAATATATTTTCATGTTTATAAGCCAATTGTATATCATTTTCTAAGAATTGTCAGTTTATACATCCTTTGCTAACTTTTCTGTTGGGATATTGGTATTTTTCTTATGATTTTTTAGAGCTCTTTAAGAGTTAGGAGAATTGCATGTTTGTGATCATGATTTTCAAATACATATACAAGCACATATTCTCCCCAGTTTATGTTTATTGGTTGCTTATAATTTGGAATTTTCTCCAAGCATATTATTAAACGTGTCTCAAAATTTTTATAATGTTTTTTGGAGTTTAAGTCATTATTTAAAAAGCCTTGTCATGCCAAGGTTGTAAACAAAATTTCCAGTTTTCTTTAAGGACTCATAGCTTCACTTCTGACATTTAAATCTGTGACCCATTTGAAACTTGTCCTGATATCGTGAGGTATCAGTTATGGATCCAACTTGATTTTTTTCTGGCTGGCTCCCATTGTCCTATTACTATTCATTGAATAATTCATCTCTCTGTCCCTACCCATCATAAAGGCCATTCCTGAATGAATCTGCACCTATTTCTGGGCTTTCTCTTTTCTGCCTTTGGTCAGTCTGTCTTATATCAACCAGTACCATCCTCTTTTCATTGCTGAAAGATAACCTTTTTATATAACTAATAGAGCTGCTCTCCACCCCCTCATTGCTCTTCTTTGCCAGAATTTTCCTGGCTATTCTTATGCATTAATTTTTTATATGACCTTTATAACCAATCTGTCTAGTTTTTTCTTTTTTTAAAAAAAGCATTAGTACTTTCATTGTTATTGTGGTAAATTTATAAGTCCATTTAGGGAAAATTCACATTTTATGATGCTGAATCTCTCTATGTAAGAATATAGCATGTATGTTGATTGCTTCAAGTATACTTTTGTGCCTTGTAGTATTTTAAACTTTTCTTTAAATTGATTTGATATGTTTCTTGCTAAATTTATTAGAAGGTATTTTGTTTTTTAATTAATCTTGTAGGGTCCTCTATTATATCTTTAATTGGTTGTTGCTTATTAATTTCTATTTTTCTCTTTATAATATACCTTGGGCACTTTCCCATGTTCTTACAGATTTGTTCTTACCTCTTTTCCCATGTTCTTAGCTTAATTAGTGTTTCTCTGTGTGGATGTATATACACATTAGGATTGGGAGATGGGAAGGTTAGTCTGGATTATCAGGATGGGCCCTAAATGCCATCACAGCTGTCTTTATAAGAGCGAGTCAGAAGAGATTTGAGACAAAAGAAGGCCAAGTGAGGACTGAAGCAAGATGCTATGTTGCTGACTTTGAAAGTGGACGAAGGCGCTATGAACCAAGGATTACAAGGAATGCAGCTCTAGAAGTGGAAAAGGCCAAGAAATGGATTCTCCAGAAAGCCTCTGAGAGTCTCCGGAGTGTGGCCCTAAATTTGGGGCCAGTGAAACTGCTTTTGGACTACTGATTTCCAGACCTGTAAGAGAATAAACATTTTTAAAAAAGATTTTATTTACTTATTTTCAGAAAGAGGGGAAGGGAGGGAGAAAGAGAGGGTGAGAAACACCACTGTGTGGTTGCGTCTCATGCGCCCCCTACTGGGAACCTGATCCTTGACCCAGGCATGTGCCTTGATTGGGAATTGAACCAATCAATCCCTTTGGTTTACAGGCCAGCGCTCAATCCCCTGAACCACACCAGCCAGGGTGAGAATAAACTTTTTTGCCTCACCTGAGGACATGCTCATTGATTTTAGAGAAGGGAAGGGAGGAAGAGAGAGAGGAACACCCATCAGTGATTGATTGCCTCCTGCTGTGCCCCAACAGTACTCCAACCAGGGATTGAACCTGTGATCCTTTGGTGTAGGAGATGATGCTCCAACTAACTGGGCCACATCTGTCAGGGCTGAATGTGTATTGTTTTAAGCCACCAGGTTTGTGGTAATTTGTTACAGCAGCCACAGGAAACTAATATGTAGGCCTTTCTTCCTTTTTTTTTCTTCTTCTGTATATGTGTGTGGCACACCTGAAAAGATAGACTCAGGTCTACTGTGAGAAGGTTGGGCTGACAGGCTATAAGGAGTATTTTTTTCCCAAAGAGCAGAAGTATGTTATCAAATATTTGGGGTTTTTTAAAAAGATTTAATATATTTACCATTACACATCTTTTATTTTATTTATTATTTATTTTTAGAGAGAGGGGAAGGGAGGGAGCGAGGGAGGGAGAGAAACATCAGTGTGAGAGAGAAACAATGATCGTTTTCCTCTCGCATGTGCCCTGACTGGGTATCACACTGGCAAACTTTTAGTTTGCAGGATGTCGCCCAACCCAGTTAGCCGCACCAGTCAGGGCGGTTATCAAGTAGTTTGGAAATCAAGTCTCAATAATACATTAGATTTTAGACTCAATCTCTAATGAATGATACATTTCTAGAATTTTGCATATTTTGTTTCTTTCCTTAACAACTGAATGCACAGCACACCAGTTCTCCCAGGTTAAAACCAAGGAACAGTCTCTCATAAGTAAAGATTTTTATTTTTGTCTCAGCTGATTTCATAATTTATAAAAATTATGCTGTCATCATTCCCATTTTCCCATTTCCCATATGATAAATATTCAAAAAATGGTAAAAATGAGGATGTAGCCAAAATGGAGGGTAAGGTGGCTGGCAGGACCACCACGTTACCCTGTAAATATTTACCAGCTGAAGTTTAAAAATCTGAATTCAGCATGGAATACAGCTGTGAGGTTTGAAAATTGGATGCACCAGAGTTAAGGGACCTGAAGGAGGTTCCCACACTGGGGACAATGTCCAAGCAGTGGAACGAGTTCATTCAGCGGCAGCCACAAAGGAAAAGGCTAGACCACAAACTTGTGTTGGCAGGTTCTGGGTCTTTCTTATTCACCCAGGTTTTCCATAACTTAACACATGTAGAAAGTGTCCAGAGACTGAGGGTTGAATGTTATGCTAGATTCCAAAGGCAACCCTTGCCCACCCGCGTGCCTGGGTTATCTCATTTTTAATTCAGGGCAGGCACCCCGAGAGCTGCCCAGAAGATGAGTGAACCACACCCGTGGAGCCTCATCTACTTCTGGGCCTGATTTGGATGCTAAAATCCTAGACTTTGTGTTGTTGTCCTCTGGGATGAGAACCAGAGGACTTAGGGGAGGGAGGGAGTATATTTTTACGTGACAGAAATGTGAACTGTTGTGGCCAGAGGGTGGGCTGTGGCAGATATTTCCTAAATATGGCCGCGACAACATCCCTCATGTGACACAATGTGACTTTGACACCCCTCCCATTTAGAAATAGCACCTATGTTCCTTTGAATCTGGGTGAGCTTGTGATTATGGCAGAAGTAATGCTATGTGCCTTCTCAGGCTAGGTCATAAAAGCCACCACACAAGCAATCTGATCTCCCCGAGGCGGCCGTGCTGCGCAGAAGCTCAAACTAGCCGCCCGTGAGGAGAGACCATGCAGAGAGGCCTGAGTCTACATAAACAGAGGGGTGGGGAGGGCTTCGTGTTTTGTCTTTCTTTTTTAAAAAGATTTTATTATTTATTTTTAGAGAGAGGGGAAGAGAGGTGGGGGGAGAAACATGGATGTACAAGAGTTGCCTCTCAAATGCCCCCAACCAGGGACCTGGTCCACAAGCCGGCATGTGCCTGACTGATAATCGAACTGGTGACCTTTTGGTTTGCAGGACAACACCCAACCCACTGAGCTATACCAGTCAGGGATTCTTTTCTTTTTAAATCAAAATTATTGAGGTACAATTCACAAACAACAATATAAAACAAATATTACATGTACAGTTTGATGAGGTTATGACAAATATATACACCCCTGTAACCATCACCCCAATCAAGATATAGAACATTTTCATTACCCCAAAAGTTCTCTTTGACCATCTGCAGTCAGTCCTCTCTCATCCCGGGACCTGAGCAACCACTTGTTTCTCTCACCATAGATTAGTTTGATTAGGCTTATTTTAAAAATTGAGATATAAAAATAATAATAAAAATTGAGATATAATTCACATATAACACTATTAATTTTAGGTGTACAACATAATGATTTGATATATGCACATATTGCAAAATAATTACCACGATAAGTTTAGTTAACATCCATCGCCACAGACATTAACAAATTTTTTTCTTGTGTTGAGAATTCTTAAGATCTACTCTCTTAGCAATTTTCAAGTATGTTTTGTGTTGTACATGCTGTATGCTCCGTGTATGCTCCATGCTGTACAGTACATCCCTAGGACTTATTTATCTGCCCTGGCTGGTGTGGCTCAGTGGATTGGGCGCCAGCCTGCAAACAGAAGGGTCATGGTTAGATTCCCAGTCAGGGCACAGGCCTGAGTTTCAATCAGGTCCCAGTAGCAGGCACTCGAGAGGGGACCACACATTGATGTTCTCTCTCTCCCTCCCTTCCCCTCTCTCTAAAATCTTAAAAAAAGAAAGAAAACAATGCTGCAATAAATATAGGAGTGCATAATAAAAAAACCACATCGTGAGGCTCTTCCCCATCCCCACCCCAGTCAGCCTCTTTCATGCTCTTGCCCACACCCCTGTAGGGCGCAGCTACCAAAGGGGCTTCTGGTTTGAAGCAACCCCTAGTCTATGTCCATGAAACCCTGCACACCCGTCTGGATGGATCCACCATGCCAGGACGCTCTAACTCCAAACCCAGAAGGGAAAGCAAGAACGTGTGGGCCTGACTTTTTCCACACACCTTTTTCTTTTCCTCTTTCCCAGGTCCTGAAGAATTGGACTTGACTTCCTTAACAGGAAAAGTTAAGCTCTCTTTCTTAAGCTATGTCTCCCCTTTCTCCTCTTAGGGACTCTAAGCCTTGCCGCTCAGTGTGGAGATGAGGTGCAAATGATGCTTTCTTTGCATTGTGGAATGAACACTGCTTTTGTTTTGACAGGTCTGATTTTTGATATTGGAACCACAAGCTTATTTGGAAATAGAACTTACTAAGGATGGAAATTATAAACCCAAAGAGAGTCCTCAGAAATGTTCTAATAGAGTTCTTTGGTTGGCCTGCTAAATCACATGGTTTTTAAAGCAGAGTCTATTCCATTATTTGCTGCTTCTCTGGAGGTTTTCATTATATTCTGAATTTCTAAGAACACTCTTTTCTCTGGTTGCTGTCCTTTTCCTATAACTGGTTGGTTTGGGGGGACATTTTTTTATTGTAGTAAAACATACATAACCCAATATTGATTATTTTAACCATTTTAAGTGTACGGTTTAGTGGAATTAAATACATTCACAATATTGTTTAATCATCATCACTACCTATACACAAATTTTTTTTCATGATTCCCAACAAAAACTCTGTACCCGTTAAACAACTCTCCCTTCTCCCTTCCCTCTAGCCCCCCTGGTAAGCTCCATTCTACTTTCTCTCTACATAAACTTGCCAGTTCTGGGAACCTCGTATAGGTGTAATATACAATATCTGTATCTGACAATTTCACTTAGCTTATTGTTTTCAGGGCCCATCCGTGTTATAGCATATATGAAAATTTCAGTCCTTCTTATGACTGAATAATATGCCATGGTAGGTATATATCATATCTTGTATACCAGGTCCTTGGGGGTTTTTTTATGAATGCGATATTCTGTCGTAAATATTTTTGAGGATATTAATTTGAACATTTTTAATACATTTGTATTTCCTCCATTCTACTGGGGACTGTTCTTTTCTAAATTGCCCCTCCTGATCCACCTTCTCAAGGATGCTAACGGTCAGTGTTTGTGAGGTGCCTCTCCCTTGTCTATTCACACTTAGGTGTGGTGGTGGAAGTGGAAGAAGAATAGAGGTTGGTGTAGGCTTCCTGGGTATTTGCATAAATCATCCTTTGCTTCCTCTGTCAGGCTCTGTCTGTTACCCAACATCACTTAGCACGGTAAAGGGCTGGCACTGCGGCTATCTGCCCTCTGGGTGCTTTGTGAGTAGAGACAGTTACCTGCAGAGATGGGACCAGGCACGGGGTGCCCCAAGGCTAGGGCAGGAGCTGAAGGGGTTGCAGCAGCACAGACACGAGAGCACCTGGGACTACTGGGCCCAACCACTTTGTGAAGCCAAGGTGGGACAGGGCTACTCTCTCCCCAGCCTCCCCTTCTCTGGCCTCAGCGGTGGACCGCAGAGTTGTCCCTGTGCAACAGGGTCAGGTAGCTGGGGAAAGGGCTGGGTTGGGGTAGCTGCTGGATTGGAGTGGCCACTGGAATTTGCTGGATCACATTGCCTCTCTGGCTTCCCCACCCACTTCTGTACCAGCTTTGGCAAGTTCTTACAGCTTTAGTGACTGAGGAATAGACAGCATGATGAGTTGCTGGGCACCAGCACAGCTCAAATCCCCTTTTGCCTGGACACGCAGGCCCTACTCTCAGCCCTTGTGCTGGAGTTGGGGCCTCGCTGTTCTCACACATGTCATTCCCACCTTCTTCCCAGGAAGCCCTCCTGTGTGGGGGATTCTCAGCTCCGCACTGTGTGACCTCCCTCCGGACCAAAACAACACATTTCCTCAAATCCTGCAAATATTCTATTCTGTTGATGGCATTCTTTCTTGGTTTTGGTTTCCTGGAACAGATCTTTTTGTTGTTGTTGTATTTCTCTCTTTGATCATTTCCATGGGATGCAGGGAGAAAAGAGGGGTCAGTTTGTGGAACAGTCCTTGAAACCAGAGACCAGTGAACTTATGCTTGACTGGATTTTAAAATTCTACCACATTATAGCTTTCTGTTTCTCTTCTCCTGTCTTTTTACTATTCCTATTTTAGGTAGTTATAAAAAAATTTATTGCTCTAGCACATTCTAGATTCAT
This sequence comes from Desmodus rotundus, assembly GCF_022682495.2. Classification (NCBI taxonomy): domain Eukaryota; kingdom Metazoa; phylum Chordata; class Mammalia; order Chiroptera; family Phyllostomidae; genus Desmodus; species Desmodus rotundus. The sequence goes on from NC_071395.1 coordinate 71,554,580, forward strand.
TGCATGATTTTGGGACGTTTTGTTGGGGATCATAGCTCTGAATGACAAAGAATTATGGGAAAGGGCTGTGATCAGGATTACAAATAGCAGCATTAAATATTTTTTGAACTAGGAAAGCTGTTCTAAATTGACCTAGATATGTGCAGATTATTGGAACACATGGATTAAAATAAAGGCCTATTATCCAGACTCTGAGAAACAATGTTTTCCACCAGGGGGAGCTGTAGGCTATGGCTTAGGTGGTTCACTACCCCCTCCCACCCCCGCCATTTGTTTTATTTCTTTTAAATATTTTGTTGATTATGCTGTTAGAGTTGTCCCAATTTTTCCCCTTTGCTCCCCTCCACCCAGCACCCCCACTCCTTCAGATCATCCCCCCACCATTGTTCAAGCCCATGGGTCATGTGTATGAGTCTTTTGGCTACTCCATTTCTTATACTGTACTGTACATCCCCATGGCTATTCTGTAACCACCTATTTGTACTTCTTAATCCCTTCACCTCCTCACCCATTCACCCCACACCCCTCCCATCTGGCACCCACCAAAACGTCCTCTGTATCCATCATTCTGTCTATATTCTTATTTGCTTAGTTTGTTTTTTAGATTCAGTTGTTGACAGATATTTATTTATTGCCATTTTATTGCTCATGGTTTTGATCTTCTTTTTCTTAAATAAGTCCCTTTAACATTTCATGTAATAATGGTTTGGTGATGACGAACTCCTTTAGTTTTTCTTTGTCTGGGAAGCTCTTTATCTGCCCTTCGATTCTAAATGATATCTTTGCTGGGTAGAACAATTTTGACTGTGGGTCCCCATTTTTCCAGACAGAGAATCTTGCCAATCCCTTCTAGCCTGCAGTTTCTTTTGAGAAATCAGCTTATAATCTTATGGGAACTCCCTGTAGACAACTAACTGCTTTTCTCTTGCTGCTTTTAAGATTCTCTCTTTATGTATTCACTGATACATCTGATAAGGGATTAATATCCAAAATTTATAAAGAATTACAAAACACAAAAAAACCAAACAACCCAATTAAAAATTGAACAAAGGACCTGAATAGACACTTCTCCAAAGAGGACATACAGGTTGCCAATAGACAATGATAAATGCTTAATGTCACTAATTATAGGGAAATGCAAATTAAAACCACAATGAGATATCATCTCACACCTGTCAGAATGGCTGTCATCTATAAATCAACAAACAATAAGTGCTGGTGAGGATGTGGAGAAAGGGGAACCCTTTTGCACTGTTGGCCCAGATGCAGACTGGGGCAGTCACTGTGAAAAGCAGTATGGAGATACCTCAAAAAATTAAAAGTGTATCTGCCTTTTGACCCAGTGATCTCACTTCTGGGAATTTATCTGAAGGAACCCAAAACACTAATTTGAAAGAACACAAGCACCCCTATGTTCATTGCAGTGTTATTTACAGTCACCAAGATATGGAAGCAGCTGAAGTGTTCATAAATGGGTAGATAAAACAACTATGGGACACTTACACAACGGAATACTACTCGGCTGTAAAAAAAAAAACAAGAAAATTTTACCCTTTGCAATAGTATAGATGGACCTGGAGAACATTCTGCTAAGTGAAATAAGTCAGGCAGAAAAAGATAAATACCATATGATTTCACTTATATATGGAATCTAATGAACAAACTGAACAAGCAAAATACAGACAGACTCATAGATAACAGGATGACAGCTAAGTGCAGGGCAGGGAGGGAAGGGGGGAGGTATTGAGCAAAAAGGAAAAAGGACTCATGGACAAGAGTGTGGTGATTGTGGTGGGGAGGGGGTATAAGGGGACTAAATGGTATAAAAATACAATAAAGAAATTATTAAATAAAAAAGATTCTCCCTATCTTTAACCTTTGATATTTTAATTATGATGTGTCTCAGAGAGGGCCTTTTGCATCCGTCTTGTTGGGGATTCTCTGTGTTTCCCGGACTTGCATGTCTATTTCCTTCATCAAATTAGGGAAGTTTTCTATCATTATTTTTTCAAATAGAGTTCTAATTTCTTGCTCTTTCTCTTCTCCTTCTGGCACCCCTATGATGTGAATGTTGGAATGCTTGAAGTTGTCCCACAGGCTGCTTACACTATTTTCACTTTTTTGGATTCTATTTTCTTCTTGTTCTGATTGGCTGTTTTTTTCTTTCTTGTGTTCCAAGTCATTGATTCAATTCTCGGCTTCATTCACTCTACTGTTGTTTCCCTGTTAATTGTTCTTTATTTCAATTAGTGTATCCTTCATTTCTGACTAGATTTTTCTATGCTGTTGCAGTTCTCACTAAGTTCCTTGAGCATCCTTATAACCAGTGTTTTGAACTCTGCATCTGATAGATTGTTTATCTACATTTTGTTTAGTTCTTTTTCTGGAGTTTGATCTGTTCTTTCATTTGGGCCATGTTTCTTTATCTCTTCATTTTGGCAGCCTCCCTGTGTTTGTTTCTATGTATTAGAAAGAGCTGCTATGAGGTCTTTCCAGAAGGTATCCAGTCATGTACTATGAAAAATAGAGACATTTATTGAGGAAGATACAAGATACAAGAAACATTGTACAAAGGACAAGGATGCCTCAGTTCCCTTCAAAGTAGGCACCTTGGGACCTTACACAGTTCTCCCGATCACAATCAGCTGCCCAATCATATTTTCCTGAATCTCATTGATGGTCTGAAATCTCTTCCTTTTCAAATGTGATTTTAGGTTGGGGAAAAGCCAGAAGTCACAGGGCACCAAATCTGGGCTGGAGGGGCTGAGTCACCTGGGTTGCCAATCTTTGTTGATTGCAGCTTGTATATGTTCAACACTCTCAGGTGTTCTGCTTGTTGCAGGCCTTCCAGACCATGGATCACTGTCAACAGATTCTCAACCATCTTTGAAGTATTTGTGCCACACTTTTATTTGTGCTGCATTCACTGCGTTATCCCTGGAAGCCTTCTGAATTATCTGAATAGTTTCCGCGGAGGAATGTTGAAGCTCAATGCAAAATTTGATGCAGATTCGTTGCTCTACTCACTCAGTCATTTTGAATTCCACAGCCACACAGGACACATGCTCACTCAGCGGGGTCTACTGCCCCCACTGACTAGTACAGTGAAGTTGTCATTGTTTATGCATGTGCATTCCAGTCCACTCTCCTTGGCTGCCAGGTTACATCAATGTTGCACAAACTGTTCTTGTTATATTAACAATGGCTAGACTTTTTTCAGACAGACCTTATATGACTCCCTGTCTTGGTAGTGTGGCCTAATGTAGTAGGTGTCCTCTAGCATCCAGTGGCACAGCCTCCCCTGTCACCCAAGCTGGGTACTCAAGGTATACACTTCAGGTGGGCTGAGTACACCCTCCTCTTGTAGTTGAGCCTTGGTTGCTGTTGACAGGTCAATGGGAGGGATTTACCCAGGCCAGTTAGCTGCAAGGATTGGCTGTGACCACTGACCACCAACCTCTACCCTCTGTGGAGGATCAGCTGTCCAGGGGCAGGGTGGTGGTGCTCCAACGTGGTCTGTAGCTATCCACTGGGTGTGCTGGCTCTAGGGTTTCCCTGGTGGAGCAGGCCAAGGTCAGCCTCCACCTGTGTTCTGCCCAGGGCCACCCTGCATGAGCTATAAAGCAATCTGAGATGGCTACTACTTGTGCTGGTCTTGGAGATTCCCAGGTAAATCTAGGTTGGTTGCTGCTAGTGCCAGGCTTGGGGCCACTTAGCAGGAGGTACCAGAGGTGGGGGCTCACTGAAGCCAGCTCTTGCTTCTTTGAGAGGAATTAGGAAGTTGTGAAGCACAAGCCAAGACCAGCCATTCATATAGAAAAGTCACTGTTAACAGCTTGGGTGGGACAGAATCCCAGGGGATCTCCAGGGCAGGGCAAACAATGTTAGCCAGGTTGATGGAGTCTCAGATATGGCCCCCACCTGGGGGCTCTGTGGCTCTGTGGGGGGAGGGTTCAGAAAAGGGATAATGGCCTCTGCCTACCTTTCTGTCTGGGAGAAAGCTGTCCCCCAGCTCTCCCCTTGATGCCAGACACATCAGTTCCTCCCTGTATGCTGCTGGTGACTTTCAAGCTGCTACCCCAGTGCTGGAACTCGGATGGAGTGAGTCTGAGTAAGTTCATGTGTGGGTTCTTTAAGAGAAACTGCTTGGGACTCCAGCAGTTCTCCCCATTTGTTTTAAAAGAGAAATGTTTCTTTATGTATTTCTTGTGCTACTTTTAAACTTGATTTTCCTGATAGATTCAGTGAGGGCCACAAGACCAAACAGTCTAAGGCAGAAAGCCTTAGCGGGTTCTTATAATTGAAAATTTGTAGGATGGGACTGACTTCAGGCACCACTGGATTCAGGTATAAACAACCCCTGGTTGCATTTAGGCTTTGCTCTCGTCTGTGATTGGCTATATTGACCAAAAGACCCTGCTCTCTTTGTGGCAAAGTGTCTGCAACAGTTCTGGCCCCCCATCCTTCCAGTCTTAAGTTTAACAAAGACCTCACTTACCTAAAGGCTTCCACTGTAACTGAACAGGAACTTTATTTTATTTAATTTCCCATTTTTAATTTTAATTTAAATTTTTTTTCCTTTAATTCAAACTGGCCTTGCCTAACACCCTGACTCACCCACCTCTCTCTCCCTTGCTTAATCATTAAGCCCTCAGAACAATGAAGTTCTGGTCAGCATCCAATAGTTCCAGAAACAAAGCCTCGGGTCTGTTGACCACAGAGAAAGGGTTTCAGTCAAACTAGCGATGACATCTAGGCCTCAGCTGTGGCCTAGATGCTCCAGAACGACCCCACCAACCGCACCCTTGGGAAACCAGATGAAGCACCACCATGGCTGACATCAGGATGAGATGCAATGATCAACTACCCCCCACCCTAGTGCTGATCAGTCAGTAGATACCACAACCCTGACCATGACCCTAACTCTCTTGGTCATCACGATTAATGATTTTCCCCCTATATAGTCCATCCCCCAGGAGCCATGGAGAGCCAGGCCTTTGAGTCTGAGCTACCTGTGACTCCTGGCATAGTGCCATCTCCTTAAATAATCCTTATTGGGCTTTGATGTGCATAGGCAAGTGGTCTTTAGTCTGGTAACACTATGAAAGCCTGAGAGGTGAGTCTCTTGACTTCAACTGTCTACTCCTAAACTCATTTCGGTCACCTGGCAACGTGGTAGATTGGCAAATCCTGCATCACATGGGGCCAAGGGTAGAGCCAACCTAGCCCAGATGACGTGAACAGAGGGTGTGGGGGGAGAGGTCTTCAGATAAAATCAGGCTCTGCTACTGGAATCTGCGTGACTGGGTGCTGGGCAGTCCTCAGAAAACCTGGTGAGGACATAAAGGAGATGGAATGGATCAGGCAGAGCTGGGAGAAAAAGGATACAGAGTGCAACTTGCAAGGGCAGCTTCAGATGGGAGGAGAGACTCCGTGACCAGCCATTGTGATGAGGAGGCTGTGCTGAACTGGTGACATCAGGCATGGGGTCATCCAGGGAATGACACAGGTGGCATTTGGTCCTGTGAGGGGTGGCTGAAGCAAGTATTTCCATGTGACACAAGGAAGGCAAGTTGCTCAGGGGAAGAGTGATGAACGCAGTGATCATGAGGATGTCAGAGTCGCTAGAATGAGAAGATGGAGCGCTTATGAAGGCTGGGCTCACCCTGGTCAGTAGATGGTGACGTGCATCGGGGAACAGGTGGCATGCTCCTTAAAGAAACATTGGAGAGTGGGGAGGACAGTGACTCCAAACCTCCCAGCTCTAGGGTATGTGGAGTCTGGGAGGAGCCTGTGAGCAGAGGAGCTCTTGGTTATGTTAAGAATGCAGAAGAGCTCTGGCTGGTGTGGCTCAGTGGAATTCCAGCAGTGAGGAATGAACAAAAGATTGGAGCTGAAGACCTTAAGTCCTTGCTCTTTGTCTGTTGACCAGATAACTAGAGCTATTTGCATTATCTACACAGCCTGGGTTTTTTAATTTTTTTTAACCTAAAGATATCTCTTTTGGGTAATGACAAAAAAATTTTTTTAACCTGTTTTTTCTCAATACACCTTTAAAATTGTTAAATTGTTTCATATCTGGTCAAGTTGAGATTTTTAAGAACCTCTTTTTAAATTTGTAATCCAAGTTTATAAGTTGATTTTTCCAAAAATTCAACAAACTGCAAGCACCTATTAATAAAGGTCCTAAATAATTGTCTTTGTGTTAAAAAAAAAAAGACAATGACACATTACTGAGGTCCTACTCAGTCATTAACAATTGGTCCCACCCACCATCACACTGTATGACCACAGGGTCTCTTGGAGAGATGACGGCAGGATGGCAGGCTTCCATTTGACTTTGACAGGTTCCAAAAGCAAGACTGGTCTTGGCAGCACATGGCTTCACTGCTTCAGGCCTTCTCTATTACCGGGCTAAGAAACAATGCAATTTGTTGTGAGCCTCTCTGGACACATCACGTAATACTGACTTTCCCCCATTCATTCCTTTACGTGCAGCTACCATTTCTCCTCTCTATTTATATCCAAACTTTTCCACCTTTGAAAGGGAAGTTAGTTTTGTCACTGTGCTGGTCCAGAATGCCCTCAGTGATACTCTTCTAGCAAATGCTTCCCCCTCAGTCCACTGCCATTCATATAGGATAGGGTTATACAGGCACAGAACTAGTGCGCTACTGCGACCTGGGCTGTTCCCACTGTTGATCCTAATTTGTCAGATGAGTCAAAGACACAATCCACCCCATCAGGCCTGTGGGGATTCTGACATGAAGGTGTAAAGAGGTACTTACGGCTTCCTGCTCTGAAATCATCCTTGCCCACAGTGGCAGCCCTGGTCCTGGGATCACTGCATTAGGTGGGAAAAAGGGCAGTAAGGTGATGTGGGGAAGACCTGTATCATTGGGCCAGCATCCTCCTCCCCCCTCTTGTCTCCAGATCTCCCAGAAAAGTGGAGGAACCTACCTAGTGGCAACTCTCCCTTGGCCTCCCTAATACTGAGTGTGGGCACATGTTCATCAAGGTATGTAAACCAGCCCTTCACGCCTTTGTCTCTCCCTGTTTCAGACAATAACTTTTCTATTAGCTGCTTCAATTCCAATCAAATCACCACTCTGAGGATGAAAATTATGTTCCTTGATACAAAGGAATGTGACTCGGCAGTACAAACTGGTGCAGGGGCTTCTGTCTTCATCTGTCACAGCACTTGAGCACTTGCAGCGACCACCAAGCACGCAAAGCCCTGTCCAGAGTATCTCTCCCTTTCAGGGCCCACTTGTGGCCATTGGTCAGACTCATCTCTCTTCTTGGCAGACAGAACAGTTCTCTCTGGCATTTTGTGTCTCAGAGGGTGCAAGAGGAATATATATGGATTTAGGCCACTTCTGCTTTGCGCCAGTTCAGCCCTGTCTACTCATTTTGTGCAAGCACAGCAGCATATGCCTTGCAGATTCCAATCACCTTCCAGCCCTGGCAGGGAGTTTCTCTGGTGGGCTTTGACATATTCTACTTTAATGCACCCCTTAAGTTTTCAGAGTGATTTCCATGGAGCGATGCTTCTTGTGGTTGTCTCTTTAATAGTCCAGTTTTCCATTGCCCTTTTGCATAACACTGTGGCTAGGCAATTAGGCACTATCTATGAGCTGGAAAAACTTAAACACAGCATCAAATAACATATGATTAAGCCTACTGAGCTGAATTGATTTTACCTTCTTCAGTTAGAGTGGTGGTCCTCCAAACAGGATGCCGTCTGTTCATCTTGGAACTGCCCTCCATAAACCCAAGAGCTCTTTGTTGGTAAATAGAGAGCTGTTCAGAGGGCACTGCCCAAGTGACCCAAGTGGTCATAGGTTCCAGCAGCATTTCAAGTAGTTCCAAAGTCGGCCCTAGAGGAAAAGACAGTGCCTCCTCTCACCCCCCTGGTGGCACGTTCCTGTACAAAGCACTTCCGTGTTCGTTATGGAACCCTCTGGGGACTGCCCTCCCCTTTAGAGTGTTTCTCCAGCATCACTCAAGACATTATGGGTGTTTCTGGTTCAAGATAATTTTATACCTTCGGTCATGGGGGCAGTATCAGCTAATGTCAGGTAGCAAGCTGGTCATTATCTCTCAAACAGAATTGGGTCCAAAATCCCAGTGGTCATTGTTGAGTGGTGCTTTTGCCACGCACAGCCCTGGTCTGTGCCACACTCAGGGTTGCTGTGCAGAGTTGGGGCACGCCAGCACTCTAGCTTCTAATCGGGCATTCATTAAAGTGGCGATCTCCTTTGTCTACCCGGTATTCCGTACTGTTTCAAATTAACAACCTGTGTGGGCCCAGGAAATTTTTTTTTAATTCTCACCCAAAGACATGCTTATTGATTTTTAGAGAGGGGGAAAGGAAGCGGGGAAAAGAAGAGGAGAGAGGGAGAAAAACATCGGCCTCTTATCTGCACCTTGACAGGGGACTGATACCAAAACCTAGGCATGCGCCCTGACCAGGAATCAAACCGGTGGCCTTTCAGTTTACAGGATGATGCTCCAACCAACTGAGCCACACTGGCCAGGGTCATCTCATTTCTCAACTACCATTTAGACATTTACACCTTGCTGGGACGAGTCCCTGAACTCTTCTCTTTCTCTTTTCCTATTCTCTTGTAAATCAGTCTAACTTTCCTTACGATGTGTCCTTTCGTGATTTTTACCATTGGCAGTGGCCCTGAGGCTAGCCTCTATAACTCAGGCTGGCTGGAATTCCAGCTTAGCCCAGGGAGATCCACCCCAACACTCTCCCTTACTTGCATTTTAGCTGTTATGGAAAACAATAACCAAGAGATTGTCCTTTGTTATTCTGCATTTCCTTATGCATCTAATGAGGTGACTACTTGGAAATTAGATTCATCATTTCTAAATTCCATTGACAACTTTTACTTTCAGTAACTGATCACAGTGCAGCTGCCATTTCATACCATGGGTGACTGAGGGAGTCATCTAAGAATCATCACCCTCCACCTCTTCATCCTTCCTCTTTCCAAACCACAGGTCTCAGTGAATCAGGTCATTCTAAAGAATGCCACTTTTGGTGGCAGCTGTGAGAGTTTAGGCCAACTATATAGCAGAGGAAACAGTCCGCACACAGGACTGCCCTCACGGTGGAAATTGATTGCAAGTTGGGGGGATTCCCTAAACCACCCTCAGTGTCAGTAATTCACTAGAAGGACTCAAAGAACCCACTGAAAGCAGCTGTACTTGTGGCTACAGTTTATTACAGGGAAAGGACACAGATTACAGTCAGCCATGGGAAGAGATGCACAGGGCAGAGTCCAGGAGAGGTCCCTGGGGGATACAGAGTTCTCTCCCTGAAGAGTCCTGGACAGTGTTAGCTCCTTCTAGCTGTGTTATATACCAATACACATGAGAATGGTCGTATAACCAGAGGAGCTCGCCCAGGCCTCGGTGCCCAGTGTTTTTATTGGTCCTCAGTCATACACTGCCCACATGGCTGGCCTTCGATTTTCAGCTCTTCTAGAGACCAGGCTAATACCTTTAGTCTCCAGTCCCTCCAGAGACAGACCGATACGACCACCTCTACCAAAGGCCCCAAGGCAAATCACATCGTCCGACTGTGCCTTCACCGCATCGGCAGGCAAAATGAACAACAAAAAGCAAGAACCGTAAAAACAACTGGTAAAATGTACTTTATAAAAATAAAAAATTGTGCTCTTTGAAAGATACCATTAAGAAAATGAAAAGAAAAACCAGAGACAAGGAGAAGCTATTTTGAATATGTATATCTGACAAAAGGCTTGTATCCAGAATACACAAAGAACTCTTGCAACTCAAAAATAAGATACATAACCTGAATAAGCAATGGGCAAAACATTCAAACAGATTTTTCACAAAAGAAGATATAAGTGGCCAGGAAGCACATGGAAAAAATGTTCAACATCATTAGTTACTAGGGTAATAATAACTAACTAGAATGGCTAAAATTTTGAAGTCTGGCAGCACCAAGTGCTGGAGAGTATGTGTAACAAGTGCTGCTCTCATAACATTTTTTGCAGGAAAATAAGACGGCCCAACCACTTTGGAAAACAATTTGGCGGTTCCTTTAAAAATCAAACATACACCTACCATGAGTCCAGCCATTTCACTCCTAGGTACTTACCCAAGAAGAGGGACAATACATGTCTGTACAAAGACTTGAAAGGGCACAGCAGCTTGCTTTGTACAAAGAATTTTCATAGCAAAAAAAAAAAAATGTTTGTAGCAGTTTCATTTGTAATACCCAATGCTCATCAACACATGGATGGATAAACAACTTGTATATTCATACAAGGAGGACCACTCATCAGTGAAAAGCAAGGAGCTATTGACCCATGTAACAACATTGTATCTCAGAATAATTATGCTGAGTGATGGTGATCACTCACCACTGGTTTCACAAAGAGGTATAAACTTATCAAATAATACACTTTAATTACATGCAATTTATTGTATATCAGTTATACCCAGACTAACCTTCTTTTTAAAGATTTTATTTATTTTTAGAGAAAAGGGAAGGGAAGGAGAAAGAGGAGAGAAACACAGATGTGTTTGAGTTGCCTCTCACACGCCCCCAAACGGAGAACTGGCCTGCAACCCAGGCATGTGCCCTGACTGGGAATAGAACCAGCAACCTTTGGTTCGCAGGCCATCGCTCAAGCCACTGAGCCACACCTGCCAGGTGGACTAAGCTTTTTAAAAAAGTGAATGAACTATCGTGTGCACACACAACAAAACGGATGAATCTCAAAACACATTACGCTGAGCGAAAGAAGCCAGACACAAAAGACTACATGCGGTTTGATTTCAAATTAAATAAAACTCTGAAAGACCCAGAAAGGCTTTGCACAGACCCAGGGGTTTTCTTACTCTCCAAATTCTCAGTGATTCTGAGGAAGGATGACAGGAGAAGAGTGGTGGGAGGGGGCACCAGAGACTCAGGCGTTGCCAGCCCAGGTGATGGCAGCTGAAACAAAGGACAGACAGGCTATGAAAAGCAAAGGCAAGCTCCTAGAAGGAAGAGCAGTGTATTAGCGGAAGGGGCAGAGCCCTCACCTTCATGCTGAAGGAGTCCCTTGGGACCGCCCTGTGTCACAATCCCGGGCAATTTATTTATATTAATGGCCCGGAGTCATTGGAAAAATTAAACTATGCTTAGTGGGCTCGGCTTTTTATTTCTATTTATTTATTTTTACTTGCTCAGTCATTTTGAATATGATGGGCTCTGCTTTTTAAAGGAAAAGGTTTTAGAAATATTCCCATTTAAAAAGTGGTTTAAATTATTTCAAATGGGTAACTCTTAGTTGTCTGGAAAGTCTGCTTCTTTCTCCTTCCATGAGGAGGCCCTGCCGCCACCGTGATTGGGTGAACTGTCACCTCCAGCTCCTTTAGCCTCCCCAGCCTTGCCGGAAATTGTAGGAATCAGTCCCTTTTCAGTCACCTCATGTGCATGGTCATTCAGCAATGGCCACTGTCTGGCCCTGCAGGCCCAGGTAGCCACGATGCTGGAGCTAAATCCCACGAAGCTATAACCCAGGCAGTTATGGGTGATCAGTTGTGTGGAGAGCATGGGGCTTCTGGACAGCTGTCATCACAAAAAGTGGCCTGTGTTCCTTTCCTGATTTGTAGTGCCTCTTCTTCAGTGAGAGGACTTAATGCTGGAGAGTTAGTTCCTCAGAAATGGAGTGATCTGGGCCCCGGAGCTTACAATTACACTATTCACTATGGATCCTTAGGCAAGCGGATTCTCCATTCCTGGCCTTAGTCTCCCTCACCTGTTGAAAAATGTGAAAATACAGAGCTAGATGATTTTTAAGCTCATGTCCTTCTGAAACACTGCCAAACTCTGTAATTCCAGCCATGGAACCCTAAGCTTGTCCACCATCCCAAAGGGTGGGTGACAAGTTCCTTTCTAACCCCCTCTGCTGATCATTTCAGTCTTGGGAATCTTTTTTTTTAATAGGTAATATATTTAACTATTTTTACAAGTATATATTCTTATTCCCTTTTCTTCCCTAAGAAGCAGCATAAACTTTATACTGAACATTGCTTCTTTGCTTAGCAGTAAACCAGGAACTCTCTCTAGGTCAGCACATAGAGACCTTCCTCCTTTCTTACAGCTTATATTATATGTAGTCTATTGTGTAGCTGGACCATTGTTTTGCTATGATAGTGTCTCCATGAATATCCTGGGCTTATGTCAGCTTATTTAAAATTTTCTTTTCTTTTTTATCTTTACCCAAGGACTCAGTTTCCTCTCATGCCTCCCTTATGTGCCCCAACCAGGACCAGGACTGAACCCACAACCAAGGCATGTGCCCTGACCAGGAATTGAACCTGTGACCTTTCAGTTTACGGGATGATGCTCCAACCAACTGAGCCACACTGGCCAGGGCTGTCAGCTCATTTTTATGCATAGATCTGTACCTTATGCACATATCTTACCTGTGTAACCTAGAAGTGGCATTGCTGAGTCAAAGAGCAAACTATTTCCCTAAAAGCCTGACCAAAACATTGTATCGTCCACCTTTTGGTTATGGGGACTTTTGCCAATCTGTGAGGTAGAAAAAAAATGGTGTCTCACTAAAAAAATAGTTTTAGTTTGAATTTATCTGTGAGGAAATGTGAGCTTCTTTTCATATATTTAAAGACGTACATAAAGTGTGGAGGTGGGAAAAAATAAAGACATACAATATCTCTTTTTTGTGAACTATCTTTTCATATCCTTTGCTAATTGTTTTTTCTATGGGATGCATGGTCTTTTTTTCCCCCTCAGTTTATAGAAACTCCTTGGTCTGTGATATGAGTTGCAAATATTTATCCCAGACTGTTGTATGTCTTTTGACTTTATGTATAATTTAATTACAGTATTTCAGTAAAAACTGACAGAGCCATCTCCTGTACCCTTTACCCAACTTCCCCCAATGGTAACATCTTGAAAACTTATAGTGCAATATATTTCTGATTTTTTCCCACACAAAAGTTTGGGGGGTTTATTGTGATGGTGGTTTTGTTTTTTGGTTTTTTAGATAGTGGCATTTACCAATCTATTTATAGCTTCTGGATTTTGACTGGTTAGAAAGCATCTCCTGCAATATTTGTATCACCACTAGAGGGAGCAGTTATTTCCGTGAACTTCATACTTGGTTTTGCAGGAAGAAGGGGTTCCTAGAGAGATGCTCTTTTCCTCGGAAGTTGTCTCTAGTCCCACGTTATGATTTTTGCTCGCTCCCACAGAGCCCACTTCTTGCAGCCCAAGCCTCTGACCTTGGCCTGGGTAGTGCAGTTTCTGGCTACATGCTACTTACTGCACTCAGCTAAAGACACTGCTGCTGGAGGCTCCTAACGCCGCCTCACATCTCATCCAGGAGCCCCTCTGCCCCATGAGCCTCCACAGTCAAGTCAGTAACTGGATACACAGGCAGGAGGGGCAGTGCCATTTCCAGTGTCCCCTTGGCTTTGGGCAAACCTCTCAGTGGTTGGTTCTTCAACTCCAGGAGCCTCTTCCTCTCTGTGGCTCTTTTGCCTCAACCCCCCCCCCCCCCCCCCCCCCCCGCGGATTCAGGGGCTTTGAAGTCAAACCCATCCTCAGGCTGCTATCGATCAACTGTCGTTTCTGCTACTTAAGCCACAATTACTGGGCTTCCTACACTTGACCTGTAATTGAATTTTCCTGGGAACTCAAGGACAAGATTGATTCGGCCTAATTGAGTCAAAGATCAACTCTCCATGCCATTCGCCTAGTTCCTGTCTCTGCCTGGGGCTCTTGTTACTGAGGCTCTGAGACTTTCACAGTGTGTATTTAAAAAGCTAGAACGAGCTAACACCTTTTAAGTACCATTTCTTCAAATGATCCTGCAAAACATTGCCTTTCTTTGCCTTCCCTGTCTTGGCCAGTCGAGAGCAGAGGAAACTTCTGTTTTTAAAGTTGCTTGTGTTTTCTTCACACAAATGCTAAATGCAGTTCTAAAAACAAAATCTGGTCTATTCAAAAACAGGTTTGAAAATGAATAAGAAGTCAAATTCTAGGTGATTCAGTAACTTAGCAATTTATTCTTTTAAATTTTCATGATACAACTCAATAATAAAAAAAATCCAATTTTAAAATGGGTAAAGATCTGAATAGACATATATGTAAAGAAGATACATTAATGGCCATAAATGCATGAAAAGATGCTTGAAATTTATTTATTTATTATTTTTTAAAAAGATTTTATTTATTTATTTTTAGAGCAAGGGGAAGGGAGGGAGAAAGAGAGGGAGAGAAACGTGGTGTACGAGAGAAACAGTGATCGGTTGTCTCTTGCACACCCCCAACCCATGCCCCAACCGGAGACCTGAACAGCAACGCAGGCAAGTGGCCTGACAGGGAATTGAACTGGCAACCTTTTGCTTCACAGACTGGCACTCAATCCACTGAGCCACACCAGCTGGGGCAAAGATGCTCATTTTATTTTTAAAATTATTTTTTATTTTTCAATTACAGTTGACATTCAATGTTATTTTATAATAGTTTCAGGTGTACAGCATAGTGGTTAGACAATTATATAATTTACAAAGTAACCCCCCCAATAATTCGAGTACCGACCTGGCACCATACATGATTATTACAATATTACTGACTATATTCCCTGTGACTCTTGTAACTACCAATTTGTACTTCTTAATCCCTTCACATTTCTCACCCATTCCTCCAAGCCCCCTCCCCTCTGGCAGCCCATCAGTTTGTCTTCTGTATCTGAGTCTGGTTTGGTTTTGTTTGTTTATTTTGTTCTTTAGATTCCACATATAAGTGAAGTCATATGGTATTTGTCTTTCTCTCTCTGATTTATTTAATTTAGCATTTTACCCTCTAGGTCCATTCATGTTGTTGCAAATGGTAAGATTTCATTCTTTTTTATGGCTGAGTAATATTCTATTCTCTCTCTCTCTCTCTCTCTCTCTATATATATATATATATATATATGAATGAGAGATTTTTCATTATTTATTTATTTATATATTTTTTCACATTTTTTATTGTTGTTCAAGTACATTTGTCTCCATTTTCCCCTCCACTCCTCCCCACCCCAGCCATCCCCACCTGCCACCCTCCATCCTACCTCCCCTTTGGCTTTGTCCATGTGTCCTTTATACATGTTCCTGACAACCCTCCTCCCTTTACCCCCATTATCTCCTCCCACCTCCCCTCTGGTTACTGTCAGTTTGTTCTTAAATTCAATGTCTCTGTAACAGAGATTTTTTTAATCTACTTGTCTATTAAAAGCATTTTAAATTTTATTTTTATTTTTGATTTTAGACAAAGGAGACGGGAGGGAGAAAGAGAGAGAGAGCAGCAGCAATATAAAAGAGAAATATCGACTGGCCACATTCTGTAGTCACCCCAATGTGCCCTGACCAGGAATCAAACCAGCAACCTTTCAGTTTGTGAGATGAGGCTCAACCAACTGAGCCATGCTGGCTGGTTATCCACCTGTCTATTGATGGGCATTTGTGTTGCTTCCATATCTTGGCTATTATAAGTAATGCTGCAACGAACATAGGGGTGCACATATCTTTAAAATTAGTGCTTCAGGTTTCTACCCAGAAGTGGAATTGCTAGGTCATAATGTAGTTGTACTTCAAATTTTTTGAGGAACCTCCATACTGTTTTCCACAGTGGCTGCACCCGTCTGCATTCCCACCAACTGTGCACAAGTGTTCCCTCTCCTCCACATCCTCCCCAGCACTTGTTCTTTCTGGATTTATTGATGATAGCCATTTTGACAGGTGTGAGGTGATGTCTCATTGTGGTTTTAATTTGCATTTCCCTGATGATTATTGAGCATCTTTTCACATGTCTATTGTCCATCTGTATGTTCTCTTTGGAGAAGTGTCTATTCAAGTCCTGCGCCCATTTTTAAGTTGGATTGTTTAGATATTTTTGTTGTCAAATTGTATGAGGTCTTTATACATTTTGGATATTAACCCCTTATCAATACATCATTGGTGAATATCTTCTCCCATTCAATAGGCTATCTTTTCATTTTGTTGATGGTTTTCTTTCCTGTGCAAAACCTTTTTAGTTTGATGTAGTGTTATTTATTTTTTCTTTTGTTTCCCTTGCCCAAGGAGATATATCAGAAAAAATATTACTAAGATAAATGTCAGAGAGTTTACTGCCTATGTTTTCTTCTAGGAGTTTCATGGTTTTGAGTTTTACATTTAAGTCTTTAATCTATTTTGAGTTTATTCTTGTCTATGGTGTCAAAGTGGTTGCATTTCATTTTTTTTGCACATATCTGTCCAATATCCCAACAGTCTGTGAAGAGACTGCCTTTACCCCATTGTATGTTCTTGCCCCCTTTGTGAAAGATTCTCAACATTGTTAGCCATCAAGGAAATGCAAAATCAAAACCACAATGAGATATCACATCTACTAGAGTGGCTATAATAAAAATATAGATAATAACAACTATTGGTCAGGTTGTTGAGAAGTTGGAGCCCTTATGCCCTGTGGGTGGGAATGTAAAATGGTGCAGCTGCTTTGGAAACAGTCTGGCAGCTCCTCAAAATGTTAAACATAGAGTTACTACAATATGTGAGCCAAAAATTTCTATTCTAGGTATGTTCCCAAGAGAAATGAAAATATATATCCACACAAAAACTTATACACAAATGTCCATAGCAGCATTATTCATAATAGTCAAAAAGTGGAAAAAACATAAATGTCTATTACTGATGAGTGAATAAATGAAATGTGGTATATCCATATAATGAATATCATTCAGCCATAAAAATAAATGAAGTGCTGATATATGCTGCAACATAGGTGACCCTTGAAAGCATGTTAAGTGGAAGAAACCAGTCACAAAAGGCCATATATGAATCCATTTATATGAAGTGTCCAGAACAGGCAAATATACAGAGACAAAAAGTAGATTAGTGGTTTATTAGAACTGGAAGGGATTGGGAGCTAAAGGGCTCAGGATTTCTTTGGGGGTGATAAAAATGTCCCCAAATTGACTGTGGTGTGGTTGTACAACTCTGTGAATAAACAAAAACCAAACCATTGAAGTGTACACTTTAAGTGAGTGAATTGTGTGGCACGTCAATTGTATCTCAATAAGCGTGTTAGAAAAAAAAGTTAGCACCAGGAGGGGACCTTCCTGAGGCAAAGTGTCAAAAAGAAAAAAATGGTGGATAGGAGTGTTTCTTTCTTCTTTGGAAACACAAAAATCTGGTTGGAGGGTAAAACTCACAGGAAGGCAAGAAGTTTGCCTTCCATCTTTTTCTAACTTGAACTTTCATGAAAGAGAAAGGGGAGGAAGACACAAAATGAACAGAAAGTTTTAAAAGAGAAATGTAAAACTGCCCAAGTATTTACCTAATGTCTTCTGATTGGTAAGTTGCAAGTAGATTAAGAGAATCAAAAGAAAATATTAATAATGGCACTTATTACCAAACTGTCCCACAATAGATTTTTTAAATATATTTTATTGATTATGCTATTACAGTTGTCCTATTTTCCCCCTTTTATTCCCCTCCACCCTGCACCCCCCACCCCCAGTATTTCTACCCCCTCCTTGGTTCATGTCCATGGGTCGTACATATAAGTTCTTTGGCTTCTCCATTTCCTATACTATTCTTAACCTCCCTCTGTCTATTTTGTACCTACTATTTATGCTTCTTATTCCCTGTACTTCCCCCCCCATTTTCCAACCCCCCTCCCACGCTGAAAACCCTCCATATGATCTCTATTTCTGTGATTATGTTATAGTTGTTTGCTTAGTTTGTTTTTTTTTTTTAGGTTCTGTTGTTGATAGTTGTTTGTTGTTCTTTTACTTAACTTGATAAAAAGTATCCACCAGAAATCAGAAAGTAACATCATAATTCAAAAATTAACATCATAACATTAGAAGTATTTCAATTAAAGTCAGGAATCAAACAGGAATGCCAGTTATCACCAGTTTTATTTCATATTATCTTGAAAGTTCTAACCATCAAAATAAGACAAAAAGTAGATAAAAATTATAATATTGATGAGAAGAAAACAATGATAAAATTCTCTATGTAGAAAATCCAAGTTAAAATCAGCTGAAAAATTGGTCAGATACAAGAAAATATTTTAAAGAAGGCCAGAACCAAAATAAATATACAAAAATTAATTGTTTTTCTGGGAACTTGGAACAATGAATTAGAAAATGGGTGTTGCTGGGCACCAATCTGTAAGGGACACTAAAACCTCACTAGCCTAAAAGAAAATAGTATAAAACTGTCCAATGTAAACGGTCTTTCTGCTGTTTAAGTAGATGCTCGCTACTCAAAGTGAGGTTGCAGACCCCATAGTGTGGGCACCATGCAGGAGTGTGTTAGAAACGCAGAATCTCAGTCCCCTACAGAATCAGAATCAGCACTTGAACAGAATCCACAGGCAATCTGTATTCACAGTGGTTTGAGAAGCACTGAACTAGACCACACTCTGAAGTGAAAATAAAAAACAACCCCTTGGGACTTCCGGCCAAGATGGAGGCGTAGGTAGACACACTGTGCCTCCTCGCACAAGCAAAAGAAGGACAACAATTTAAAAACAAAAAACAACCAGAACTGACAGAAAATCAAACTGTATGTAAGTCCAACAACCAAGGAGATAAACAAGAAACACTCATCCAGACCGGTAGGAGGGGCGGAGACTGGCAGCCAGGCGGAGAGGACTCACAGAAAGGCAGCGGCTGGCAGACCCTGCGAGGTGGCAGATTGTGGAACGGGCAGACCAGGCTGCAGCTAGTAGCCCCCACAATGCGGCTCCACATTTGCACATAGATAGACTGGGGGAGCGAAACAGACTGCGCAACGCAGGGCTCCAGCACAGGGGAAATAGAGCCTCAAACCTCTGATTGAAAACACCCATGGGAGTAAAGGCGTCAGTGGGAGAAACTCCCAGCCTCACAGGAGAGTTCGTTGGAGAAACTCACAGGGGCCTAGAGCGTACACAAGCTCACCCACTCAGGAATCAGCACCAGAGGGGCCCAATTTGATTGTGGGTAGCAGAGGGAGTGACTCACATCCGGCAGAGAGTGGGGTGGGCGCCATTGCTCCCTCTCGGCCCCTCCCCCACATACAGCATCACAGCGCAGCAACCAGTGTTACCCTGCCCTGGTGAACACCTAAGGCTCCACCCCTTTATGTAACAGGCATGCTCAGACCAAAAAAAAAAATGGCCCAAAGGAAAGAACAGATCAGAGCCCCAGAAAAAATACAACTAAGCGAGGAAGAGATAGCCAACCTATCGGATGCACAGTTCAAAACACTGGTTATTAAGACACTCACAGAATTGGTTGAATTTGTTCGAAAACTAGATGAAAAAATGAAGCCTATGCTAAGAGAAACAAAGGAAAATGTACAAGGAACCAATAGTGATGCGAAGGAAACTGGGACTCAAATCAATGGTGTGGACCAGAAGGAAGAAAGAAACATCCAACCAGAAAAGAATGAAGAAACAAGAATTCGGAAAAATGAGGAGAGGCTTAGGAACCTCCAGGACATCTTGAAACGTTCCAACATCCGAATTATAGGGGTGCCAGAAGGAGAAGAGGAAGAACAAAAAATTGAAAACTTATTTGAACAAATAATGAAGGAGAACTTCCTTAATCTGGCAAAGGAAATAGACTTCCAGGAAGTCCAGGAAGCTCAGAGAGTCCCAAAGAAGTTGGACCCAAGGAGGAACACACCAAGGCACATCATAATTACATTAGCCAAGATTAAAGATAAGGAGAGAATCTTAGAAGCAGCAAGGGAAAAGGACACGGTTACCTACAAAGGAGTTCCCATAAGACTGTCAGCTGATTTCTCAAAAGAGACCTTACAGGCAAGAAGGGGCTGGAAAGAAGTATTCCAAGTCATGAAAGGCAAGGACCTACATCCAAGATTACTGTATCCAGCAAAGCTTTCATTTAGAATGGAAGGGCAGATAAAGTGCTTCTCAGATAAGGTCAAGTTAAAGGAGTTCATCATCACCAAGCCATTATTATATGAAATGTTAAAGGGATTTATCTAAGAAAAGAAGATAAAAAATATGAACAGTAAAAATGACAGCAAACTCACAGTTATTAACAACCACACCTAAAACAAAAACAAAAGCAAACTAAGCAAACAACTAGAACAGGAACAGAACCACAGAAATGGAGATCACATGGAGGGTTATCAACAGGAGAGTGGGAAGGGGAGAGAGGGGGGAAGGTACAGAGAATAAGTAGCATAAATGGTAGGTAGAAAATAGACAGGGGGAAGGCAAGAATAGTGTAGGAAATGTAGAAGCCAATGAACTTATATGTATAACCCATGGACATGAACTAAACGGGGGTGGGGGGAACGTGGGAGGGAGGGGGTGGGCAGGTTGGAGTGAAGGGGGGGAAATGGGACAACTGTAATAGCATAATCAATAAATATATTTTTAAAAATTAAAAAAAAAAGAAGTACAAATAGATAGCCACAGAATAGCCATGGGGATGTAAAGTACAGTACAGGAAATGGAGTAGCCAAAAAACTTATATGCATGACCCATGGACATGAACAATGGTGGGGGGATTGCCTGAGGGTATGGGGAGTGCCAGGTGGAGGAGAGCAAAGGGGGAAAATCAGGACCACTGTAATAGCATAATCAATAAAACGTAATTTTAAAAAAGAAAAAAAAAACCCTTACTGGTCTGGTTTTGTCTCAGGTATTTTTGCAACTTGAATGAGTGTAGCGAATAATCTGCAAAGAAGGCTGCTCTCAGTCCCTGCCCTCTCTCTCTGTCTGCAAGCAGCACTTCACATCAAGGGGTAGGGCCAGTCCTCCTCCCTTTTGACCAGGGCTGGCATTCCTGATTTGGTTGACCAATATAGTGTGGCAGAAGCGGTATGTTGAGACTTCCAAGACTAGGTCACAAGACACCTTGTAGTTTCTCTGTGGGTCTCTTGGAATCACTCTGGGCATGATCCCTTCTCATGTGAGTACAAGCCCAGCTCTGCTCCCCTCCAGCAGCCAACCTCAAATGCCAGCCATGTAAGCGCACCCTCTTGGATGTCCTGTCTAGCTGAGGCTCTAGATTTCCCCACTTGACTGCAAATTCTGGGTAAGAACTGCTCAGGTAAGTCTGGTCAAATCACAGCACCATGAGTGACTGGAATACATTTTTACTTAAGCCAAAGTTTTGGGGTGGCTGTTCCATAGCAATATATAACCAAAACACTGTGCTAATCACTGCCAACTGCTTGAAATCTGAGGTACGGTTAGCAAAAATTCTGTAACTGAGGCAGGAGATAGTCAGGAAGGAGGAAATTCCAGAGGTGCCCCAGGGCTAAGATACAGGACATCCAAACAAGACAGAGACCCTGTTCTAGGACCGGTTGTTCCTGCTTTCTAGAAAAGCGCTGAACCACAGTGATTCATGAATGCACCTGCACAGAAGATGCTACACGACCCCTGCTTCATTATAATAGCATTATGATAAATTAACATTGTTCCACCCCCTTCTCCAGTGGCCAATCAAGGAAAATCATGGGAGACCACATGCATAGTAGCTTTAAAGTAATACAACTACTTGTACATGTGCAATAACAGCCCACCAAAACTAGCTAGGAAGGATCGCCCTATAAGAACGGAATCCCTCCAGCCCCTGAGGTCAATCTCTGCTCAGAGTGGTCCATTCCCATCTTCTGTGGAGTGTACTATTGCTTAATAAATCTGCTCTCTCTTTGTGCTATGAACTCTGTGGGTTCAGTTTAATTCTTTGTCCGTGATCACCAAGAACCTGGTTACCTGTGCCCACCTGTGACATAACCAAATCATAATTGGTCTAGTGCTGTATATCAGGCACCAGTGATTTGTTTTATTCCCTAAATTTAAAACATCTTAGCTCTGACTGGTGTGGCTCAGTTGGTGGGGCATCATCCCTCAAAGTGAAAGGTCGCTGGTTGGATTCCTGGTCAGGGCACATGCCTGGATTGCAGGTTTGGTCCCAGGTCAGGGTGGTTATGAGAGGCAACCGATCCATGTTTCTCTCTCACATATTGATGTTTCTCTCCCTCTCTTTCTCCCTCCCTTCCCCTCTCTCTAAAATAAAGAAATAAACTCTTTAAAAGTATTAATATGCCTCCCAGGATATCACAAAAGAAACTGAGAAGAATAAAAAAACAATAGAAAAGTGGAAGCAGTTTAACAATGTCAAAGCTATAAAAATAAAACTTTAAACTTTCTTAAACAAGACTTTATCGTGATATTCATGTGATATACCTCTACCATTTGTGATTGTGAATAACTGATACTTGTTAAATGATAGAAAAACAGAAATGAAAGACAATTCCAAATAAGTTCAAATGTTACATTAGGTACAGAGAACAAACTGATGATTGCCAGGTGGGAGAGCGGTCGGGGGTTGTGAGAAGGGGAAGGGGTGGCTCTGGCCCAGTGGGGCTGCGGGGTGGAGCATCATCCTGATACACTAAGGTGGCAGGTTCTATCCCCCATCGGGGCACATACACGAATCAACCAGTGAATGCATGGATACGTGGAGCAACAGATCAATGTTTCTCTCTCTCTCATATTAATAAATAAAAATTTTTTAAAGGGGGGAAGGAATTAAGAGCACAAATTGTCAGTTACCAAACAGTCATGAGGATGTAAAGTGCAGCACAGGGAACATAGTCAATAATGTTGTGATAACTGTGGTGTCACGTGGGCACTAGACTCATCAGGGTGTCTGCCTTGTGAGTTATAGAAATGTCTAACCGTTGTGCTGAAACGAAGATAATATTGAATGTCAACTGTAATTGAAGAATAAAATATTTTTAATGTTATGTTATAATCAGTGCACATAATAAATATATTATTTAAAATATTTAAGAAAAAGAGTAAATGTAATGACAAAAAAGATGCCATTCACAATAGCAATAACAACTTTTACATACCTGTAAAAATTTAATATGAAATGTGCGGGGTCTTTGGAATGACATTATAAACCTTTACTAAAGAATAAAAAAGAAATGAATAAATGGAAAGAAATAATGGAGAGATGCACTAATGTAAAACTAAAAATTCTCCTAAGTTAATTTTTGTTATATTGTGTCCCTCTGATGCCTTCATTTATTATGTCTAGTAATTTTGAGGTGCCTTTCACTTCATTACAAAACATAATAGCTTTACTTCTTCCCTTTCTTTATGTATATCTTTCTCATCTCAGATTCCTTTGTGAGAATTTTTAGAGCTAAGTTAAATAAGGCTGATAATGTGTTTTTGTCTTATTCCTGTTTTAAAGAGGAATAATTCATGTTTCTCCATTAAGTATAATTTGGGTTTTCAATAGAGCCTTTTTGTCATGTTAAAGAGGCAACCCTTCATTGTTTTTAGGAAGAGTTTCAATGAAGAATTCCCTTTTGGCATTTATGAAAATAATTACATGAATTTTTACAATTTTTTCCAGTAATAATATTAGTTATACTGATGGCTTGAGCTTTGGAGGGAAAAAATGGAATGGTCAATGTATATGTTCCTTTTAAAGTTATATTATATTTTGGCTGCTAAAATTTTACCTCAAATTTTTGCATATCTGTTAATTCATGAGAGTACCACATAAACTTCTTTTTTAATGTTATTCTCGCTAGTCGTGATGATCAAAAATCTGTTTCATCAAAGGAAATGAAACAATTTACAAAAAATTACTATAAATAGCAATAAAAAATTTTTTATTACTCAAAAGCTTCATTTTTTTTTATTTAGCTTTCTGACTCTGTGCTTGTGCCTTCAATACTTTCACAACAATTTTCTGCTCCTCAATAAGGGAAGCACGCTCGACCCTGTCACGGGCTCATTTAGCACACATGGATCCGCCATAGGCCCTGCTGACGAGTTTTCTCGTTTTAGACAGCCTCATTAGAACTTTAGGTCTCACAGCACGAACTCCACGAAGTCAGCCTGGGCACACACCACATGCAGATTTTGGTGCTTTCCCAACCTTTTTGGTATAAAGGTAAACAATTCTATTGCCAGGGGTTCGGGACAGTCTAGTATTGTTAGAGGCTGTGTTGTAGGACAGCCTGCGACGGTCTGTCAAACGTTGGACCATTGTGAATACCTAAGAACGCCGTTCCCGGAAGAGGAAAAGGCTAGCAATAAAAAAATGTTTTAAAGTCCAACTCACTAGAAATAAAAGAAATGCTAAATAAAACCCTAATGAAATACCAAAATAACAAACTGACAATTTTAAAATAATCCTAGTTCAGAGCAAAAAGGAGTACTTTTCATGCATTATTGGGAGTGTGTATCAATATGACCTTAAAAAAGTAGGTACATACCCCAAATCTAATAAAGTCAGAGAGGAAGAGGATGGTAGAATATGAATATTTTTAGTTTTTTCTCTTGTACTTTCCTTTTTTCTCATATATAAATATATTATTTTCAAAATAAAAAGTGCATATCCAAATTAAAACCGCAATGAAACACCACTACACACCCACCAGAATGGCTAAAATGAAACAGATCGATAAGGACAGGGAGTAGTAACTGGAACTCTCATATATGACTAGTAGGTATAATATATAAAGTACTTCAGCCTCTTTGGAAACTGTTTGACAGTTTTCTACTAAAGCTAAACAGATCCACCAGCATTTCCATTCATAGCTGTGTACTCAACAGAAATAAGTACACACGTCCACCAAAAAATGTACAAGAATGTTCACTGCGGCTTTATTTGTAACGTCCTAAAACTGGAAACAACCCAAATTTCTATTAAAGGCGAACGGATACATTTGGTATGTTCAAACAGAATACTATACTACAGAAAAAAGAGTAAATTACTGATACGTGTAACAACACAGCTGAATTTCTCAGACATTATGTTGAGACAAAGAAGCCAGACATCAAAGAATCTATACTGATTATTCTATTTACATGAAGTTCACGAACAGGCAAAAGTATCCATTAGCAATGGGAATAGTGGCTTATGGCGGGGGAGTGGGTCAGCACTGACTAGGAGTGGGCGTGAGGAGACTTTCTGGGTGACGGAAATGGGAAGGTTCTGTTTTGGTCTGGCTAGTGACTACTTGAGTGCTCGAATATGTAAAATTCCATCAACCTTTAAGATTAATGCACTTTATGTAAGTTATACCTTAGTTCTACTTCTAGGAAATCACCCTAGGAAATAACATGGGATTTTAGCACAAAGATTTCTCTACAGAGATGTTCGATGCAAGAGTTAATGTATTATATCAAGACCTTTAGAGAAAACCTCACTTCCCAGACTGGGGGACTGATTACAGACAATCGCGGGACATCTGTGTGGTGTAATATTCTGCAGCCATCAGAACTTAGGATACCTAAGAATGCTTGATAATCTGAAAAAATGTTTATGTTCACAATATAAAATTATATCTAACTAATAAATAACACAAGCTAAAGGTGCAAAACAGTGTGCACGCTCGTGAGTAGAAAGCAAAGGTAGACACACGTAAGAAAACATGGAAAAGGAGATATAACACAGCACTTTCTTTGGCCGTGGAAATGCAGGGCCTGCGTGCAAACGTTTCCCACTAGTTTCCTCTTTTTCCAGGGTGAGGATTGAGACCTGGGCTCAGCTGGCCTCAGCGCTCCCTGAAACCTCAGGCCTCCTTTGTGACCCTTCCTTGCCTTCAAGCAAACACGTTCATGCTGTGAAAATTATTAGATCTGACAGAAAAGTCTCTCCCGCAGTGGGTTGTTTTAAGACTAGAATCCCTGCAGGGGAGCTGGAGTCCCTAACTTCTACCCTAAACTTGAGGAAGATTCTAAAATTATTGCTTCCGTTAGGAGGAAAAAACTTGTCATCTGCTCTCTTAAATTCAGTATTGGAGGCCTGTGAATTAACTGACGGACGATAGATTAGCAAAGACAAAGCTTATTCCCATTCGCGTGCAAGGGCTCACAAAGAGAGTAACTCGGCTCAATAGCTTTACAGAGAGGGGTTTATATACCTAACCTAATGGCGAAGGGAGTGGGAGAAAAAGACTTCTCCGGGAAGAATAAATGTGATTCTTTAGGAAAGACAAACGCGCTTTTATGGGAAGAAAATGGGAGATGAGAGTTTGTGATAGTTTATGTATGTGCAATGGTCTTCTTTGTTTTCTTTCTGCATCTACTGATTCTCAACTCAAAGTAATGTTTATGCCACTGTGGTAAAATTTGCATAGAAACGGTATGTTGAAATATTACCCACCTTTCCCCCATTTTCCTGATTAAACTTTAACCCTTCCTTTATCCACTCTTCCAAGTATTCTGCATTCAGGGCCCCTGGGGAAACGGTGGCACTATCGGAACACAAAAGAAAAAGGAAGTCTTCTGCTGACTTTCAAATGACCCAAGTCCACAGTGGAGGCCCTGTGGGAAATAGGAAAGGTTCTGGCAAAGGGGATGTAGCTTTACGTTCCTTGCTCTTAAGACAGGAAACGGCTAAGGGGAGCGAAAGAGGAGGTGAGTGGTGCTCAGTGCACTCCACCCTCACCCCAACACCAGATTGAACCCCAAGGTGAGGGGACAGAATCAGAAATCTCAGACAAGTTTGGGGATGCTTGAGGGGGTTGAGCCTAAAGTGGAGAAAGTCCCCAGAGACGGGAACTCGAGACTGCCCTCACGGAAGTCCCTGTGGCCCAGCCTATGACAGAGCAACAAAGGTCTTGGAACCCCCACAGTTTCCCTCAGCCCAGAGGGCCACAGGCACAGCTGACTGAATTCTGGGCCTCAGAACAGGACATGGAAAGTCCAAGGAGAATCATCAGCTCCACAAAGACCTCTGGGATGTGCATTAAAAATGAGAAGAATATGTGGTTCTCATTTATAATTTTGTTTTCTAAATCTTTTACAATGAGCAAGCTTTATAAGAGAAAATAAATATTCTAAATTCTAATCAGCAGACATCAGTTGGGCAAATACTCTCTGCCAGCGCATGTGCACACAGGCCCTGTTCTCAAGCTGCTTAGGATCCAGGTGGAGCAACAGACATACTAACAAGCAGTTAAATCCCGAGCTCCCGGGAGCCAGAAACCCAATCTTAAGTATAAGTTCAATGGAAGCCCATTTAAAGCTATAGGTTTGTTCCTTTGGACCCTCCTAATGTTTGCCATATGTGTCTCAATTATTTTCTTGATAAAATTGGCAATTGTGCTTTTCTGTTTTCTACTCTTTTTTAAAAATAAAAAGAACTAAATTATTCAAATGAATACACAAATTAACACCCCTCTGTGATGACCATAATACAACTTGAAGTGCTAATTCATTTGCTGATGGACAAAAGCCTGAATCCAGGCTAGAAAAGGCAATTTTGAAGTATTAATATATAAATTAAAAATGGCAGGCTATACTCTGGTTTCTCTTCAGATCATATAAATCTTTCACCTTTTTAAAAAGGGCAGGCTATATAAAAGCTACACATTAAAAGGTCAAGGATGATTTATAATGCAACTGACCCAGGATCTGGCATGCTGCCACCCCCAACAGCTTATGGGAGATTTTCCGTTATCAGCTGATTAGCACTTAAATCAGTAGACTCTGACTTGAAGCAGATTGCTCTCCATAATGTGGGAGGGCTCATCCAATCAGCTAAAGGCCTGAAGAGAAAGACTGACCACCTCAAGCAAGAAGGAATTCTGCCAACATACTGCCTTTGGATTCAAATTGCAACGCTTCACCTAGGTCCCCAGCTCACAGGCCTACTCTGCAGGTTTTGGACTAGCCAAGATTCCATAGTGATGTGAGTGAATTCCTTAAAATAAATCTCTCTGTGTATATTTATATATGCACACACATCCTGTTAGTTCCATTTCTCTGGAGAACCCTGACTAATATATCCTATAAATATTTATGTCCCACGTTTGCCCTCACCAAAGAATCCCCCAATACAAGAGGAGTCTTCATATTTTTTAAAGTATATTTTATTGATTATGCTATTACAGTTGTCCCATTTTTTCTCCCTTTTATTCTCCTCCACCCTGTATCTCCCTCCCACCATCATCCCCCCTCCCTTAGTTCATGTCCATGGGTCATACATATAAGTTTTTCAGATTCTCCATTTCCTATATTATTGTTAGCCTCTCCCTGTCTATTTTGTACCTACCATTTATGCTTCTTATCCCTGTACCTTTTCCCCCATTCTCCCCCACCCCTCTCCACTGATAACCCTCCACATGATCTCCATTTCTGTGATTCTGTTCCTGTTCTAGTTGTTTGCCGAGTTCTTTTTTTCTTTTTTTTTTTTTAGGTTCAGTTGCTGATAGTTGTGTTTGTTGTCATTTTACTGTTCATAGTTTTGATCAATTTTGTTTTCTCAGATAAGTCCCTTTAACATTTCATATAATAAGGGTTTGGTGATGATGAGCTCCTTTAACTTTACCTTATCTGAGAAGCACTTTATCTGCCCTTTCATTCTAAATGATAGCTTTGCTGGATACAGTAATCTTGGATGTAGGCCCTTGCCTTTCATGACTTGGAATACTTCTTTCCAGCCCCTTCTTGCCTGCAAGGTTTCTTTTGAGAAATCAGCTGATAGCCTTATGGGAACTGCTTTGTAGGTAACTGTCTCCTTTTCTCTTGCTGCTTTTAAGATTCTCTCCTTATCTTTAATCTTGGGTAACTTAATGATGATGTGCCTTGGTGTGTGCTTCCTTGGGTCCAAATTCTTGGGGACTCTCTGAGCTTCCTGGACTTCCTGGAAGTCTATTTCCTTTTCTAGACTGGGGAAGTTCTCCTTCATTATTTTTTTCAAATAAGTTTTCCATTTCTTGCTCTTCCTCCTCTCCTTCTGACACCCCTATGACTTGGATGCTGGAATGTTGAAAGTTGTCCTGGAGGTTCCTAAGCCTCTCCTCATTTTTTTGAATTCTCGTGTCTTCATTCTGTTCTGGTGAATGTTTATTTCTTCCTTTTGCTCCAAATCATTGATTTGAGTCCTGGTTTCCTTCCCTTCACTGTTGGTTCCCTGTACATTTTCCTTATTTCACTTTCCATAGCCTTCACTTTTTCCTCTATTTTGTCACCATACTCAACCATTTCTGTGAGCATCCTGATTATCAGTGTTTTGAACTCTGCCTCTGATAGGTTGGCTATCTCTTCATCACTTAGTTGTATTTTTTTCTGGAGTTTTGATCTGTTCTTCCATTTGGGCCTTGTTTTGTTTTGTTTTTTTGTTTTAGCGCACCTGTTAGGTTGTAAAGGGCAGAGCCTCAGGTATTCGCCAGGTATTTGCCTCAGGTATTTGCCAGGGCGGGGCAACCCACATTGCTGCGTTGTGGGGTTGTATGTGGGGGAGAGGTCAGAAAGGGAAAATGCTGCTTGCTCAGCTCTTGACCAGCTTTCAGTCACTTCTCCCACAACCCATAAGCAAATTGAGCCCTTCTGGTGCTGATTCGTGGGTGGATGGGTTTGTGTATGTTCTAAGACCCTGTGGTCTCTCCAACGAACTCTCCTCTGAGGCTAGAGTTTCTCCTGCTGCTGAAACCCCCACAGGTTTTTTCAGCCAGAGGTTTTGAGGCTTTATTTCCCCATGTTGGAACCCTGGGTTGTGTGGTCTGTCTTGCTCCCCAGTTGTTCATCCTGGTTTATCTGTGCAAATGTGGAACTGCCTGGTCCTCTAGCCGCCACCTTGCTGTGTGTCCTTTCTGATCCAGCTGACCATCGCTGCCCCTCCTACCAGTCTGAATGAATGTTTCTTCTTTAACTCCTTGGTTGTCATACCAAGTTCAATTTTCTGGCAGTTCTGGTTAATTTTTGTGTTTAAATTTGTTGTTGTCCTTCTTTTGGTTGTGTGAGGAGGTAAAGTATATCTACCTGTGCCTCCATCTTGGCCAGGAGTCAGGAGTCTTCATATTTTGCTGCACACAAACACTCAGTTTGTGGCTGTTGGTTGTTCTTCCCTAGTCAGTCCAAAAGGAAGGGTAATAAATTATTGTCAACATCCTGCACAGATGTGACACAGCTGCAACTACCAGTGCCGAGGCCAAAACATGTGGCGTTGGAGTCCAGAGCCCCTCTTGAATTATCCCAGCACAGATGCAAGGCATTTTGTTCACCAACTCTTGACTATTAGATATTATTATTACATTATAACTTAAAAAAGAAAATCTAGTACATGGTAAAAATAAAATTCAAACAGTAAAAAGTGGTATCAAATGAAAAATAATTTTTGAAAAGGATTTTATTTATTTTAGAGAGAGAGAAAAGGAGGGGGAAAAGAGAGGGAGAGAAACATCAATGTGAGAGAGAAATATCAACTGGTTGCCTCTCCCATGGGCCCTGACTGGGACCAAACCTGCAGCCCAAGCATGTTCCCTGACTGGGAATCGAACCTGGCTACCTTTCACTTTGCAGGCCACCACCAGGCTGAGTTGCCCTGGTCAGTGCGAAAAATATAAGTTTTAATGAGAGCACCTTGCCAGAAGATAAGGGAGGCCCGGGCCTTTTTTTTTTTTTTTTTACATCCATAATGTAGCAGTATAATGCTGAAAAGAATTACAAAAATTGCAGTATATTTCAAACATTTATATTTTAAATGTAATGCTTTCTTTGTACCAAGATAAAAAGAACCATACCCCTTAAAATGCTACTAGTGCAATTATTTGAAGCTTTATAGAGAATGTGAGTTATATAGAGTGTTACAGACATCTTACTCTTTCCTTACTCCAAAGTCTGCCCTCTTTTCCTTTGATGTCAAACGTTATCTAGGCGTTTGCACAGCCCCAACTACTGGGGTACTTCCTGTCACTTCACTGTAGCAACTTTCCACCGGGCTGGCATGCTTTTTCCCTTGTCAATAACTTAATAAAATTTGACATGGGCTCAACATAAATTGGTCAAAGCATTTTGTTTTTGTTAGTATCTTTCTACTCCTTTCTTTATCCATTTCATAAACATGTATGTACATACATAGTTTTACGTATTCAGTTATGTATATATAGTTTATTTTTCTAATATAAATGCAATATGTGTATTTTCTCCCTTACTATGAAATATTTGATATATAAGAAAAATGATATGTAACCTGTCTAAATTATAAAGCACAATAACAAACACCTTTGTAATCCAGTTGAAGAAATGGAAAAGCACCTACATAAAGCCCCCGTGTGTCCTCCCAGTCACATCACCTTCTACCCCACCCCAGGGGTTACCAATAGCCTGAATTTGATGTATAGTGTTTCCTTGCTTTTCCTTTTGGTTTCACTACATAATGGGGGAATTCCTAAATAGTACAAGCTTCATTTTTGCCCTAGTTCATTTAGCCTCTGGAAGCCTTGCTTTTCCTCCTGTAGGCTGGCAGAGGACAGTGGGGAAGCCAACACACAAAACGACCGCTTGTGCATGGCTAAGACGGTGGTGATTTCATAGCATCCTGGGCACTTCACACCCATGGACCAAGCACTTCGTCCAGTGTTTCCTCTTTTCTCCTGGAGAGGGATAAAGGAGACCCTTTTTGGGAGGCATAACCTCATGGGGAGGTTGTCACCACTGGTCATATCGGTTTTTTAAAAATAATTTCAAACTTTACAGAAAATTGCAAGTACTCTACAAATAACTTTTTCCCCCTGAACTATTTGAGACCAAGTTGTCACCAAGGAGCCTCATCACCTCCTTGGCTTTAGTGCCATTTCCTGTCTGCAAGGAAATTCTCATATGTAACCACAATAACCATCAATAGCAGGAAATTAACATTGACCCATCACTACCACTCTATCGAATCCTCAGATTTTTCAAGTTTCACCCATTATCCCAATAAAATTCTCTTTACCAAAATGGACCAGTTCAGGATCATGTGCTGCTTTTAGTTTTTATGCTAAGATAGTCAACTTAGGTCTGGAACATTTTCCCTGTCTTTTCTCAACTTACTTGACCTTGACAATTTTGAAAATTTCAGGCCAATAATTAATTGACGTCCCTCAGTTTGGCTTTGTCTGATGTTTCTTTGTGGTTAAATTCAGGCTATGGATGATTGACAGGAGTCTCGCAGATACTGTATTCGCCCTTCACATTCTGTCAGGAGATACACGATTAGGATTTGACTCATACTGATGATGACCTTCACTTCGATCACTTGATTAAGGTGGTTCACCCAGAATTCTCCACTGTAAAGTCACACTTTTACCTATTGTAATTATTAAGTATTTTGTGGTATATACTTTGAAACTATGTAAATCTCCTGAACCTTATCAACCTTTCAGTTTATTTTTATTCATATGGACTCATGATTTCTATTCAATTAATTATAATTTCTTATCATTTTTGATGCTCAAATTGTAGGCCCCTCAAGCCAGCTTCTGTGTTCTTTTGCCATGTCCCCATTATTTTTGAGCACATCTGGCCTTACTTTTTATTTCAAGATTTTCTAGGCTTATCTTCTACTTTCTCTGATCCAGACCTGGAATCGGCCATATCTGCAAGAAGCCCTGGCTCCTTTTTAGTGGAGAATGGTATTTAGGAAGAGCTGAATGCTAGGTGTGTTCATTGTTCATGGAATGAACTGTATCCCCCCAAGAGATATGTTGAAGTCCTACCCCCAGTACCTCTGAATGTGACCTCATTTCGATGTAGGGTCTTTGCAGATGTAATCAGTTAAGACCAACTCATACTGGATTGGGGTGAACCCTAAATCCAATGATTGATGTCCTTATGAAAAGACCATGTAAAGACACAGGGGAACAGAGAAAACACTATGTGACAACAGAGGCAGAGATTGGACTGATGAATCTACAAGCCAGTGAACATCAAGGATCACTGGTGACCCCTGACAGAAGCTAGGAAGAGGGCAAGGAAGTGTCCTTTCCAAGAGTCTTCAGAGAACATGGCCCTGCCAACACCTTGGTTTCAGACTTCCAGCCTGCAGTACTGTGAGAGTAAATTTCTGTTATGTAATACCACCCAGTCTGTGGTAATTTGTTAGAGCAATCTTGGAAGAACACAGCAGTATTGCTAGGGAACCTGTGCATGTATGTACACACAGCAATTTACATCTAGGTGCATTTCTATATCTATCTATATATTTTGAAGACAAGTCTACAATGATGCATTCAATTCTAATCCAACACCACAGAATTCATTCTAGCTTTCTCCCTTCCCAATGTATAAATCCTTTCCTCAATAGTGAGAAACCTAGCTCCCATTGTTCGTAATAGATTTACATATTTGATCAATCCCCCATATGTAACGATCTCCCCACACACAGATGCCCCCTCTCACCTCAGCCCTGCTCTGACACCTTGCCAGGCCATCCTGCCAAATGGACTCACTTCTCACCTCCAACACCGAGTCAGGCTGCCCCCAAGAGGGCCCCCTCCTCTCATACTGGACTGGACTGCCCTGTGCTTGCTTTCAAACTTTACATAAACAGTATACTGGATATTTTCTTCTTTTCCCACTCAACACTATGTTTTTGAAATTAATCCTTATTGATGCATGTAGCTTTGGATCATCCGTTTGTACTACTGTGTGGAATCTCACTACATGAATCTACCACTGCTGACAGACATTGTAGTGTTGGCAGGTTTTACTCTGCTTTCCTGTACTTGTCTCCTAGTGCACACGCAGGCAAGTTTTTCTAGGGCACATCCATGGGGATAGAGTCACTGCACCATAGGGCGTGGGCATCATCCCATTTCCTAGATAATGCCAAAATATTTCCCAAAGTGATCTGCTTGTCCTCTCCTGGGTCTCTCCCCTGTAGAGCATAAGTAGAAGTTCTGTTGCTTCGTGTCCTCAGCAACACCTGACATAGTTGGACTAATTTACATGGTTTGGTGCATTTTTTCATTGTCTGCCCAGTCAATACCGATTGCTAGTTTTCCACCAAAGCCCATTCCTACCTCTTCCTTAGATCTTACACAGTAACAGAGTTATAACTGTATACATGGCAGCCAGCTAGGCTATGTTTCCAAGTCTTTCTTGCAGTCAAATGTAGGGAACTCTGGCCTGTGGAGCTCTCCCGGCCACCACAGATGAGAATAAAGAGTCGTCCCGGACACAATATGTTGTTCCAGCAGGAAAGGGAGTGGCAATTCCCTCTAGTGGAGAGTGCCCCGAGCCCTTCTCCGAAATGTCTTTTATTAGGGCTGGAAAGTGCAGGGGGATACTGTACACATGCGTAGCTTATCAATCAATGTGCAAAAGGCTATAGTCATAAAAAACTGACACTGTCTATAGATAACAATTGAAGAAACACAGAAATCTTTTCAGGTTGGGGTCTGAGAGACATGCTGACGCCAGATGGTTGTAAAGGCGTTAATCATGAAGGAGGGAGTTTCAGTCCTTATGCCTTGAACTCAGACATCTGGGTTATACTGACAGGGCTCATCGCTAGGCAGAGCAGGCTTCAAAGGACACAATGTACATCTTAGGCCTGATTCCCACAGGAACCCTCGGTCTAAGAGTCGAGTCACACCTACCATCTGCATTATTACCTGGTTTTCCAGGGAGACTTACCAGCCCCTTTAAGAGCCTGTTCTTGCGGGGCTACAATGTCTGAAACCACACAGAGTGGTCCCCAACAGTCAGATGTGGCCATGTGATCAAGGTTTGCTAATGAAATAAAAACAAAATTGATGTGTGGAATTTCCAAGAATGGGTCTTAAGACATTGAACATGGCTCTTTTCCCTTCTTTCCAGCTGAGAGTCCCACATGACAATGATCTTGCTTCAGCCACACAAGTAATAACACTGATGTAGGGGATAGCAGAGCAAGAGGATGGGAGGAACCTGAGACCCTAGGTGACCACATGCAGCAGGACCACCCCACTGCTCTGGATCATGACCAGGGGAGTAAACTTTGCCTAAAAGCCACAGTCCCATCAGGTCTCTGTTATAACAGCTTAGCCTTTACCTGAATATATTCTCCCACCAGAACCTCCCCTACCAACACCAAGTAGCTTTGGGAGTTCTCAGGAGACAAAGTACCATGTGACACCCTGTCTACACCAACCAAACCTTTAGCTTAAAGGATGTACCACCTCCTCTAAATGTGGGCTTTCATAGAGCCCTAAAAATCATTTAGTTTTTTTCCTCTCTCAGAATATTCCCAAGACAATTATAGAGGAAAAACTGGGAAGAAGAGCTGCTCAACTGTAGGTTTTCTTCCTCTCCCCAGCCTCCTTGGTGGTATTTTGTGAAGAAGCAGATTTTTAATGTGGGTACAACATATTTTCAAATAAAAATAAAAGTAATTGGCTCACTGAATGGCTAAGTCAGCACTGTGCCCTTTTCAGATTTTGTTCTGCAGAGTTGGGAAATATTCTCCAGACTGTCTTTAATGTTAAGAAAAATGTAGGGCATGTCGACCGAGGGTGGCAAGTTGGAATCCAAGAGATAATGAGATAAGACTGGGTGTTCATTTTGCCAGCTTGTTAAAACGGTATAAAAACCTCCCTTACCAATAATGATACTGTGCCATCAGTCACAGAGTTGGGTCAAATAAATTTTATGCACTTGAAGTAAAAAATAGAAAAGCAAACATTTCCATAGGTGGGTGAAGAGACAGAGCTTGAAAAGTCTCCTGAGCCTAGTGTTGCTCCTGCGTGAGTTCGCTCTTGTTTCTCTGCCAGCGAGGGCTGTCCTGAGCGAGACAGGTGACCAACCGTCCTGGCCGGAGTTGTGTGTTTACCTCTTCTTCCCTCTTCCCTTTCCCAGGGGCTCCAAAGTTACTTTTAGGTGGAAGGAAATAAGACAAACATTTATTAATATGAAATACTATGTGAGTCTATACTCTATCATGTCTATTCTGGATCTAACCAAATAATTCAGGAGCAAGTAGAAGGGCCTCAGGAAATCTAGTAAACTCTGTCCCTCAAACACCTAGGACCAGGCCCTTCAGAACTGTGTTTACCGTCATCACCACCCGGCCCTGAGCTGCAGGGCTGGAAAGCTGTGTGCGGGTTCCGCAGCATCACCCCTCAGTGTAATGTAAACTGTGCGGTGTGTTTGTCAGTGTTTGTACTGTGAAGTTAGGGCATTTCTTAGTTTCACATGGATGCCATTTCTTCTCTAATATTGTTTCTCTTTGTTCATTTTGGTGAGTATTAGGATGGAATTTTTTTGTAATCATGGGCTTTATTTCTCTTGCCATCACCCTAGTCTTTTTTTATACATGTTGCAAAACCTAAGGGTGAAGACCGCAGCCATAGTGGCTGCTGGCTGGAGCGGAACCTGCCAGAATCCTACTAATGCCATCTCAAATAATTGTCTGCTCTGAAAAGAGAAACCTGTCTCTCCAACAATCAAAATTTTACTCAAATTCTTTATATAACTTACTCTTTTATTAAAAATTTGGTTTTTTTCTGATTAATAATACATGCTTGTTTTAGAAAATTTGGAAAACACAGGAATATATAAAGAAAATAAAAATCATTCAAAATGATACTACCAACCAGAGCTAATTACTCTGTGGGTTTTAGTCTTAAAACATTGAAACTTGGCTCATTAAAACTTCTCCAATCCAGCCATAAGACTGTCTTCATGTCTTTTTCCACATAATATAAAATAGAAACATAACATAAAAAAACATACTCAGACAGAATAAAATGAGGTTTCTTTACAAAGTAGTTTCCTATAAAACCTCCATTTGCCAAATTTCTGAGTCACAGACTCTAATACAGACTACCGAGCATTTATTAAAATAGTAATAAGAAGAGAACAAAGGAGAGAAGAAAGGCCAAGGGGCTTATCTCCAGATTCCTGCCCGACTCCTCACGCTACCAGGGGCAGGGTGCCCACTTTTCTTGCGTGCCGGAGGTTTTTCACTCCTAGGAACTGTGGCAAGACGGCGAGGGAGGGTCTGGGAGGGAACCTGAGAGTTGAAGGAAAGAGAAGAGAAAGTCAGCATCCTGTACTTTCATCTCCTGCCCCACTGAGGAAAAGTCATGCATGGAAAGGACGAGAACCCTTCGGCAAAGGGGAGTGATCATACTGTAGAGAGTGGGAACAGGAATGGGGCAGGTCAGGCCACAGGGTGCAGAGTGTGCAGAGTTGGAGGAACGAGTCAGTGAGGGCCCTTCTATCCCCCTTGTTCTGCCTGGCTTTAGCTCACCTCTTTCCGGGGGAGCTCACCCAAGCGGGAGTCTGTGTTCCTTCTGGGGACATTATCCCCTCGGCCGTCAGTCCTGTCATACAAATCAAGGGATGAGGATGGGGGAGGAGTTCTCCCCACCCCAACGTTAAATAGAAGAACTACTCCCCAACTTTGTCTCTCAAGAATAAATGAAATAGACCTGGAATCAAATAGGATGGCCCTAGCTGGTGTGGCTCAGTGAATTGAGTGCCAGCCTGTGAACCAAAGGGTCGCTGGTTCGATTCCTGGTCAGGGCACATGCCTAGGTTGCAGGCCAGGTCCCCTAGTACGTATGGGGCATGCCAGAGGCAACCACACACTGATGTTCCTCTCACTCTCTTTCTCCCTCCCTTCCCCTCTCTAAGAATAAATAAATAAATAATGTTTAAAAATAGGAAGAGACGTTAATGAAATCGAAAATATTGAGTTTTACTAGGGAGTCACAATCCTAGGACTCAGAGTTAAGAGCTGCAGGGCAAAGAAGAAAAAACTAAGGTAGAAAGACATGGTGAAGAGACTTTTTTGGAAGCAAAGAAAAAATAAAGTAGAAAGGAAGAGACAAAAAATAAAGGTGGGGAGCCCTGGCTAGTGTGGCTCAGTTGGTCGGGTGTCGTCCTGTAAACCAAAAGGTTGCAGGTTTGATTCTGAGTCAGAACACATGCCTGGGTTGTGGATTCTGTCCCCAGTTAGGGTGCATGCAAGAGGCAACTGATAGATGTTTCTCCCTCTCTCTTTCTCCCTCCCTTCCCTTCTCTCTAGATATAATTTTTAAAAAATGTCTAAAGAATAAAAAGAAAGGTAGGGAGCAGGGAGAGATGTAGGAAGAAGAGACTCAATCTGTATCTTACCTTTATTTTCTTCCCCATAAAAGGACAAAAGAACCCTCAATGGACAACATGCACACCCTCTCTGCCCTGCCTGAGCCATTTCCCTACCCACAGTCCAGATTCTGCCTGCATAACCCTTCCTCCCTTCCCTCCCAGGCTGGTACCCGCTATGCTCCAGCCTCTTCAGGTAGAGCAGCAGGTCCTCAGGAGGCAGTGCCCCCCAGCCCCGAGCCTGGTACAGTCGTAACAGCTGAGACACCTCCATCAGTTGCCTCGAGGATGCGAGCCCATCTCCACCTGAGCGACAGATCAGTAATGGTCATCATCCTAGACCTGCTCTCCTGAGTCCTCCTCCCAGCTCCCTAGGAACTGAGAAGGGCCTTAGTTCCCTTGCTCCACACCCAACACCTCCCCTTTTTATCTCCCAGTAAACCACGACCTGCTTACCTCTCTCTGGGGAACTACTGCTGGGTCCACTGCTCTGTAAATGGGTTGAGGGAAGCTCATGGACCCGGAAAAGATTGGATGCCATGGCTAAGGGCACTTTAGTTTTATGGACAGGGGGTGGGAGGTGTGGCACTTGAGGGGCTTCCTCCCAAGATGGGACAGGCAGGGGACCTAGCAAGAGGAAAGAGATCAAATAATCAGGAAATGGGCTAAAGAGCCAAGGAGGTCCACCCTCCTGGCCTTTATTAGGCTTCATCACCTTTGCCAGGTCCTAAAAATCCCTCCCAGAGAACCCACTCCCACGTTTCCCAGCCCCAATCTTCTTTAGAGCTGGCACTCACCGGACTTAGAGGGCAACAGGTCAACAGAGGGGTTCTCATTGTTCTGGGGTACTGTCTCGAGCAGCTGGGGGGACAAGATAGTAAGGTTCCCTCAGGACCAATAAAGACAGACTGAGGTATCTGAGGGAAGCAGAGGCTGGGGAAGTAAGAGCTACAGTTGGTCACCTAAGTTCCAGAAAGGACTTCTGAGATGGGAGTAAGACTGGGAGAGTAAGAAGCTGGGACAAAGTGTTAATTCTAAAAGGGAGATGATGCCAGAGTCCTGGACTCCTACAGCAGAAAGAGAAAAAGAGGAATGGAAGAAGAAAATAATAAGGTGGGATGCATGGGTCCTCTTACCTGGTGCAAAAAATGCTTGAGGCCCTCCAGCTGAGAAGGGGGTAGCAGCCCTTGCTTTAGGAAGCCATCCCCATCTGATCCAGGATCTTCCTCAGGGAATGGCCGTTCTGCTCTGTGATTGGGATGCAAGGCCCCATCTGTAAAATGACACATGTGTGTATGTTGTAGGGGGAGGGATTCCTCTATAACTCAACTCACCAAATGCCCAGAAGAAAGAGGCCTATTAACATTAGAGCGACGCTGCAGTGAGAAGACAACGAAAGATTACAATAGCTGGAGGGAGGGTTGCAGGGAACTGAGAGATGGAAGAGCTGAATGCTAAAAAGTGTAGACAGAAGGGGAAAGCTGTGATATTCAGGCTCTAAATAAATAATACCATAAACTACTTAAAGAACAGAAACTAATATTCAGAATGGTTTAGGATTAATAAACATGTTCTGGTCCCTTCACCAAAACATGCCCTCAATTCATTTTTATAATTACACAAGTTTTATGTTTAAAATGTGATATATATATATATATTACTCTGGTTTACCTTCAAATCATATAAATCTTTAGCCTTTTACTAAAACTGTGATGTAATTCACCCCTCATTCTTTTAAAAATTTGTTTAATCTGCACCTGAGAACATTTTTTTTTATTGCTTTTAGAAAAAAAGTAGAAGGGAGAGACAGTGAAAAAGAGAAACATTGACGTGAGAAACATCGATGGGTTGCCTCTTGTAGGCTCCTGGACCAGGGATGAAACCCACAATCTAGGTATATACCTTGACTGGGAATCGAACCTGCAACCTTTCAGTATACAGGACAATGCTCCAACCAACTGAGCCATACCAGCCAGGGCTCATCCCTCATTCTTAATTCAACCTAGCTTTTCATGTTTGCACTATACACTGCACTCCCATCTACCCAAGTTACAGAGGACTAAACCAGGGGTGGACACCACTCCCAAGGTTAGCCAATCCAAGGGATGGTTGCAAACACATCAGATGGCCTTTCTTTAAACTGGGCCTAAGAAACAGAGACCTACGGTCTCTATAAGGTTGTCTAGAGTCTTGGCTGGAATCACTGTCATGGCTGGTCAAGTCCATGTGCAAGCCAAAGTTAGGAGACCTAGCACCTTGAGTGAGAGATAGTGCTAGTCTGCCAAGAGAAAGGAGCAGATGTGCAGGGAGAGGCAGAGTCAAGAGCCCATGCAAGCCCAAAGAGACGAGTAGCAGCTGCCTCAGTTCCTGAGAGCACTGCTGGATCCAAACTCCAGTTCTCATGAGGTCCAGCTACACCACATTTCCCTGAGATCTCACTCTCTTTATTCAATCCAACTCGAGTGGATTTCTGCTCCTTGCAATGTATGGTCACTCAGACATCTGGGAATCCAAATACTCAAGTCCCAGACAGAGAAGCAGCTAGGTAAGAGGGAGCCAATTAGCACATGTAAGGAGAACTCCTGTGATATCTGTTCCCAGTTACCTGAAGATTCAGTGAGATCTGGCTTTGGTTCCAGGGGCTGGAAGGAATGTTGGCTCTGGAAAGTGGGGTCCAGCAGGAGGCTAAGATCTGGGGAGGAGTTACAGAGAACAGGTGGCACTCCAGCCAGCTCGTCCCTTGTTTCCCGGCTCTGCTGCAACACAGGCTTTAGGGCCACAGCCATGGGAGGCATATTCCAGACCCTCCTCTCCCCCTTCTCTGGGTCGTGCGGCCCAGGGCTGCAGGGGCGGGTGGTAGGGACCTGGGCACAAGAGAGAGGCAGAAAGAAGGTTCAAAGTCCAGGACATTAAAAGAGACAAGACATGGTACAGACACTTTAATAAGATTACAAATTAAAACTCCCTTAAAAGAATTTAAAATGTCTATCAAATTTTAAGATGCTTACTTTTGATCTTACAATTCCACTTCTAGAAATTTTATAGATACACTTGCACAGATATGTATTAGTGATATTTATTGCAGCAGTTTGTAGAAATAAAATATATGAAACAACTTTAAATTCCACCAATAAGCACTTAGTTAAATAAAAAATCATACAACAGTGTGTAGAAGGCTACCATTTGTGGGGGGAGCACTCCAGACACCAGTAACAGCAGTTGCTGCTGGGGAGAGGAGCTGGGAGACTAGGTGCAGATATGGGAGGAGACTACTTTTAACTCTGTACCTTTTTGAATGGTTTGGATTTTTTTCCTTACCATGTGCATATCTATTCCAAAAATTGTTTTAGCTAGTAATAAAAATTTCTTAATTAAAAGAAGGAAGCAGCAGATGCCAACCAACATAAGACAGGCCAGGGGTGAGGCTCCCAATCCTACTCTAGGGCGGGACTTAGCAACAATTTTGGCCTTCAACCTCGTAATTCAATTACCATTTGGCAAAACTAGAATCACGTGTTCCTCACCACCTCTTGAGCTGTAAAATGAGAGTTAGGCCCAATACACTGTGGCCAGTCTGGGTGAGCTATGGCCACAGAAAAAAAGATTTCTTTCGATAAGACAGTTCCTCAGATTTTTTTTTTTAATGCATGTTCAAGAACCTGTACTTAGGACTTCTCTTGGGAGGAACCTAGATTTCAAAAAAAGGGATCTACAACTCTGAGCAGCTTAGCATAAAAGGGCAACGCCTACTGGGGGGTTAGGAGGCAGGGCAGAGGTGCTGAGCAGTCGGTTGGCCTCCTCCCAGTGGGCCTGCAGCATGGCTTGGAGTCGCTCTACCAGCTCAACCCGCTGTTCCTCCAGCTGCTGGCTCCTACTCTGCAGGTCCCGCACTCGTGCTTGCTCCCGGGCCAGTCTGAAGAAAAGATGGGAGAGCTGATGTAGGTAGCCTTTGAGAAAGCAAAGACTTGGAGAATAAGGGGAACCAGAATGGAATGTCAGACATCAGAAATTCTGAAAGGAGCTGGGGCCAATGTAGAAGAGGTCAAGTCTATGGAGGCGGCAGCTCTTCATCCTTCCCAGTTTGGGCTCCGTGCACAGGAAAGGGACTGAGGCCTAAAAGCAATACTCTAAGGACAGTACCTGAGCTCATAGTCTTGAGACACCTGCTGCTGCCTTTCCTCTCTTTCCGCCATTTCCACCTTGAACTGAGCCAACTGAGTGGACAATTCCTGCTGGTGCTGTCCATTTAGGTCCTGCAGCTGCTTCCTGAGAGGACATAGGTGAGAAAAGAGGGCTGAATCTGGAGACAGAAGTAATCAAATGAGAAAAAGGCAGAGTGTGCGTGTGAGAGACAGCTAGCCACAGGCAGCCAGCCTGGCATAGCACAGTGGGCTCAGGAAAGAGGAAAGAACAAAGCTACTGTCTTAGGATGGGTTCCCCAGAATCGAAGACTGAGATGAGGATTTACTGGAAAATGATTTGTTTAAGAAGCATTTCCAAGAAAAAGAATAGTAGAGAAGTGGGGCTGAGGAGAAGTGAAACTGGGATGGGAAGGAGGCTCACTCCCCACAGGTCAGCTCAGAGATGGCGTAGGTCAAGCTCAGCATTGTCCCCGTCAGGGGCAAGGGAGCTGGGAAATTTATATTCCTGCACCCACCAGTTATTGGTTAAGGACTACTCCCTGTGGGAGGAAAATCATCAAGCACTCCAGCTCTCTATGTGCACCTGCAGGCAGCTCTCCCACAGAGCGACCTAGGTCCCAGCTGACAGGAGCCAGCATGTTGGAAGATGATAAAGGGATCTGAGAGGATGTGGGCAGGGCACTAATAACACTGTGTGGCTGAGGAGACGTGGCATCCAGTAAGTCCCAGGTACCTGTGATGTTCCCTCAGGGAGGCTGCTTGCCGCAAGCTGCTCTCCTGAGCCTGCGCCAGCCGCTCTGTCACCCGCTGCTCCAGCTGCACAGCCAGCTCTGACTCCAGCTGGATCCGCTGGCTTTCATACCGGGCCTGGAAGTGAATGAAGGTGGGGTAATAGCTCAGTTCTGCTGGGGATTAAAAGAGGATGGAGGATATAATGTAGACCATTTGCCAACATTTCCCCTATGCCCAAGGGATTAAGAACAAGAATTTTGCCACAGAGAGTGAAAGAGGTTCCCTTTCCTTTTAGATCATGAGGTACACACACTTGTATGTACACAAAAATTAAAATGACTCTGGACAAAAAAATATATTTTTTTAACCAAAAGATATGTTAGGTAGAACAGTGAAATCTGTTGTATGTGTCTGAGATAACAGTACCTGAAACCCAGGAGACATTAATAAATGTCAGTGTCCCTACCTCCTAAAGCAGAATTAGTCTTTCACTCTCTCCATTTTCTCATCTCATATTCCTTTTTCAACTCACTGAAATCTGATTTCTACTTATAGTATACAGTACTTCATGGCAAAGAATTTAATTTCTAAATCCAACAGTGGTGATTTTGCAGCCTTATGTGACCTTACTGCAACATCAGCCACCTACCCCAATCCTTCCTGCTAAAGCCCTTTACCCTTAGCCCCCACGATGCCGCGGTCCCGTGTTCCCATTCTGTCTGACAGCCCCTCAGGCTCCGCTGACTGCCCTTCTTCCAACTGCCCACAAATGTTGGATGCCTCCTTGAGTTCTGCCCTCAGTCTGACCAGTCTTCCTACACTAACACTGGTCACTGATGCTTTAACGTGTGGGTAACAAATGTTTGGCCTGTAGGTCATGTTTTTTTGCGACCATTTATACCTTAAAACACTTTCTAGATCTCTCTTTAGCCTAGACCTTTCTTCCAGGCTTTAAGCCCATACACCCAGTAAGCTCATGCTTAGCTCTATTTGGATACATCTCAAAAACGATACATCCAAAATGAGCTCATTTGGCTTTTTACCCTCAAACCTTCTGTTCCTATTACATTTCTTGCCTTAGTTAATGGAACCACTTGCCACTGAAACACACAAGCTATTTGAAACCCGGAGTTATCCTTGACTCCTCTTTCTTCTTTACCTCTTCCAACTGGTCACACCATTCTACTTCCTTAACACCGAATTTGCCCCTCCACTCACTAATGCATTAACTCAATATTATTTCAAGTCTAATTGACTTCCCTGCCTCTATTCTACCCTCTGTCCTCTCCCATTTTGGCCCCTGTAGATCCTTGACTTTGTGGTTCAGTGAATATCCTAAAACACAAAAATGCTCAATTTATTCCCTTGTTTGAAACCCTTCAAATGCCTGAACTGCCTAAAAAATAAAGTTCTGACTGCTTAAGATGGCTTACAAGGCCCTTTATGATCACCCACCACCCACCTACCTCATCGCTCCCAAATCATACCAAACTCTTGCAGCAACCTAAAATCTTTTTTTAAACAATTCTTAAATTGTGGTAAGAAATACGTAGTTTGAAATTTACTCTTTT
Source organism: Desmodus rotundus (assembly GCF_022682495.2). Classification (NCBI taxonomy): domain Eukaryota; kingdom Metazoa; phylum Chordata; class Mammalia; order Chiroptera; family Phyllostomidae; genus Desmodus; species Desmodus rotundus. The sequence continues at coordinate 71,598,925 of NC_071395.1, forward strand.
AATCCATTTTAAGTGTATATTTGCTTACTGTTAACTATTGGGTTGGCCAAAAAGTCCATTAGTTTTTTTATGGCTCTAGTAGTGCTTAGTTGTCTTAACTTCATTTGAAACAATTTTGTTATATTGTATTGTGACAAAAAAATTTACCAAAATTAGTGAATTTTGTGCAGCCATTTTAATATTGAAGATGGAAGAAGACAGGCAACATTTTCAGCATATTATGCTTTATTATTTCAAGAAAGGTAAAAATGCAACTGAAATACAAAAGATTTGTGCAGTGCATGGAGAAGGTGCTGTGACTGATCGAATGTGTCAAAAGTGGTTTGTGAAGTTTCTTGGTACTATTGACATTTTGGCCAAATAATCCTTTGCTGTGGGGCTCTCTTATACATTGGAAGATGTTTAGCAGCACCCCTGGCCTCTACCCACTAGAAGCCAATAGTGGGAGATAGCCGACATACTCACGATATCCAAATCAATAAAGTTATTGGTGAAAATGAAAAATATGTCTTTTATGTTATGGAAAAAATATAACAGACTTTTTGGCCAACCCAGTATGTCCACATTGTTGTGCAGATTTCTAAAACTTTTTCATCTCATAAAGCTGAAACTCTGTATACACTGAATACCAACCCCTCACTCCCCATCCCCCAGCCCTGGCAACCACCATTCTGCTGTCTGTTTCTATGATTTTGACTACTCTGGATATTTTGTTACCTAATTTCTTTAATGACAAAATTTAACATGCATTCCCCTTAAGCCAGCAATTCCACCTTTGGGAATCTGTCCTATAGAAGGGATGCCAAAGATTAATGTACACTGATGTTCACTGAAGCACTGTTTTTATAGCAAAAATTGGTATCATTGTAAATTTCTCTTCAAAAGGAAAATGCTTAAGTAAGCTGATTCATCCGTTCACTGCAATATTCTATAACCCTTAAAAATGACACACATCTGTATGTGTTTACACAGAAAGATATCTACGATACATTATGAGGTTAAAAAACAAACAAGTTGCAGCTAATACAAAGCATGTTTGCCTTTTTTTTAAAGCACTAACCCAGAGAACCAAGGTGGCGGGGTAGGTGGACACACTGCGCCTCCTTGCACAACCAGAACTGACGGAAAATTGAATGGCAAGGAAGTCCGACACCAAGTAAATAAAAAATAAACATTCATCCAGACGGGTAGGAGGGGCGGAGATGGGCAGCCGGGGTGGAGAAGACTCGAGTTGCCCTGGCGGACGGAGACTGGCAGAGTGTGGGACAAACGGGGCAGGCAGTCTGACCACTAGCAGACCCTGTGGCCCCACACACGCACAGATAAACCGAGAGGGCCGGACTCAGAGTGGCGAAGAACGAGGCAGGCAGAGCATGGGTAGCACCCTGCGGCCCCACACTCGCGCACAGATAAACCGGGATGAACAGAGGAGATCGAAGCAGACCACGCAACTCAGGGCTCCAGCACAGGGAAATAAAGCCTCAAACCTCTGATTGAAAACGCCCATAGGGGTTGGGGCGGCAGCAGGAGAGACTCCCAGCCTCACAGGAGAGGTCGTAGGACAGACCCACAGGGGCCTGGGGCGTGCACAAGCCCACCTACTCGGAAACCAGCACCAGAGGGGCCCAATTTGATTGTGGGAATCGGAGGGAGTGGCTGAAACCCAGTGGAGAGTGGAGCGGGCGCCATTACTCCCTCTCGGCCCCTCCCCCACGTACAGCGTCACAGCGCAGCAACCAGTGTTACCCCACCCTGGTGAACACCTAAGGCTCCGCCCCTTAAAGTAACAGACATGCCAAGACAAAAAAAAAAAAAAAAGAATGGCCCAAATGACAGAACACTTCAAAGCTCCAGAAAAAATACAACTAAGCAACTAAGAGATAGCCAACCTATCAGATGCACAGTTCAAAACACTGGTTATTAAGGCGCTCACAGAATTGGTTGAATTTGTCCGAAAAGTAAATGAAAAAATGAAGCCTATGATAAGAGAAACAAAGGAAAATGTACAGGGAACCAATAGTGATGTGAAGGAAACTGGGACTCAAATCAATGGTGTGGACCAGACAGAAGAAAGAAACATCCAACCAGAAAAGAATGAAGAAACAAGAATTCGGAAAAATGAGGAGAGGCTTAGGATCCTCCAGGACATCTTGAAACGTTCCAACATCCAAATTATAGGGGTGCCAGAAGGAGAAGAGGAAGGACAAAAAATTGAAAACTTATTTGAACAAATAATGAAGGAGAACTTCCCCAATCTGGCAAAGGAAATAGACTTCCAGGAAGTCCAGGAAGCTCAGAGAGTCCCAAAGAAGCTGGACTCAAGGAGGAACACACCAAGGCACATCATAATTACATTAGCCAAGATGAAACAGAAGGAGAGAATCTTAGAAGCAGCAAGAGAAAAGGACACAGTTACCTACAAAGGAGTTCCCATAAGACTGTCAGCTGATTTCTCAAAACAGACCTTACAGGCAAGAAGGGGCTGGCAAGAAGTATTCCAAGTCATGAAAGGCAAGGGCCTACATCCAAGATTACTGTATCCAGCAAAGCTATCATTTAGAATGGAAGGGCAGATAAAGTGCTTCTCAGATAAGGTCAAGTTAAAGGAGTTCATCATCACCAAGCCATTATTACATGAAATGTTAAAGGGACTTACCTAAGAAAAAGAAGATAAAAAATATGAACAGTAAAAATGACAGCAAACTCACAGTTATAAACAACCACATCTAAAACCAAAACAAAAGCAAACTAAGCAAACAACTAGAACAGAAACAGAACCACAGAAATGGAGATCACATAGAGGGTTATGAATAGGGGATTGGGAGGGGGAGAGAAGGGGGAAATGTACAGAGAATAAATAGCATAAATGATAGGTGGAAAATAGACAGGGGGAGGGCAAGAATAGTGTAGGAAATGTAGAAGCCAAAGAACTTATAAGTGTGACCCATGGACATGAACTATAGGGGGGGAATGTGGGAGGGAGGGGGTGGGCAGGATGGAGTTGAGTGAAGGGGCGGAAAAGGGACAACTGTAATAGCATAATCAATAAATATATCAAAAAAAAAATAAAGCACTAACCCATATGCTTATATATGAGCAGTTCTGAAGGAGGCACTCCAAATGGCGTGGAGAGAAGGCAACCAATACTTATTACTTCCGTATTATTTGAACTTGTATTATAGATAATTTTTATTATATTTTAAAATATTTTTTAAAGTTCTCTGAGAATTTTATGTGGACCCACCCACATAGAATTGATGGCTCCTTTCTTTTTCTTTGATATTTACCTCTAACAAGTAAACTTTGATAATTTAAGTATGCATGTTATTGTTTCTAAAGTAATCCCTAAACAGACAAGCAAACAAATGAACAGAAATTGAATTTATGACTTTGAAACTAGCTAAGGAAAAAGTGTCAGTGAGAAAAATGAGGAAAAAAATAATGAATCTAAAAGATACAAAAAAGGAGAGAAAAATAAACTCTGAATAGGTAAGACAAAATAAGATATAAAGTAGGGCACAGACCCAGCTATGAATAAGTAAATGTCAATGAACTAAATGCTCCAGGTAAAAGACAAATATATAAAAGTTGAAAGTAAAAAGATTAGGAAAATATTTGCCAGGCACATTCTGTTTTTAAAAGAAAGCTGGTATAGCTCAATTAATATTAAGCAAAAATATACCCTAAGGCAAAAAGCATTAAAAAGATAAGGACAGTTACCTCCTAAGGTAAGGATAAAACATTCAACTACCAGAAAAGATACAGCAATTTTAAAATTTATATGCATCTAATAACATAGCCACACAATGTATATAGCAAGCCCTGTCTGGTATAGCCAAGTTGGTTCAAGCATTGTCCAGTAAACCGAAAAGTGACAGGTTCAATTCCTAGTCAGGGCACATGTCTACAGTGCAGTTTGGTCCCCAGTCAGGTGTGCTAAGAGGCAACAGATCAATGTTTCTCTCTCACCTCATGTTTCTCTCCCTCCCCCTCCCTTACCCTCTCTCTAAAATCAATAAGCATGTCTTCCAGTGAGAATATATAATAATAATAGTAATAATAATAATAATGTATAAGGCAAAATTGACAGACTGCAGGAGAAATATACAAATCTTAACAGAAAAAATACAATAAAGATATAGTGGTTTAAAGAGCATAATTAACAAACTAGACACACACACAAAGAGACCCATACAAAACTTCACCCAAACACTATAAATACATATTTTCAAGCACACATGAAACATCTAGAAAAGCTGGCTATGTTTTAAGAGATAAATTAAGTCTCAAATAATTTAAATTAAAAAAGCATATTCTCTCATGATGTCCAAAAGAAACACTCAAATGCTGTGAGGTGGGGAAGGGAGGAAGAAGAAGAGTGTGGGGAAAGGAGAAAAAAGAGAGAGAGAGAGAGAGAGAGGTAGGCACAACATACACAGACAACAGACAGATGTAACCAAATGTTGATGAATCTAAGTATACATTATACTATGATGCAACATTTCTTTAAGTTTGAAATATTTTGAAAAAAAAAGTGGGTAGGAATATATATAAATAAATAATTTTTTAAAAGACCATGCTCTTTAATCACAAAGCAGACAAACTATAAATCAATAATAAAAACAATCAGAAAAACCCTATATGTTTAAAAATAATTCAGGAGATCAAAAGTAATAAAATAAAAAAAATAAATATTAGTCAGAATCAAATAATAAGAAAAATACTACATAGGATAAGTTGTAGAATACACTTAAATTAATATTTATACAGAAATTTAGAAAAGAAGGCTAAAATGAATATGTAAGCATCTAAAGAATTTTTTAAAAGATTTTATTTATTTATTTTTAGAGAGAAGGGGAGGAAAGGAGAAAGAGAGGGAGAGAAACAGCAATGTGTGGTTGCCACCTGCACTACGCCACAACGGCCCCCCCCACCCCCCCCACCCCCCGCCCTGGGACGGTCCGCAACCCAGGCACGTGCCCTGACTGGGAATCAAACGGGTGACCCTTCGGTTCACAGGCTGGCATTCAATCCACTGAGCCATACCAGCCAGGGCCTATCTTAAGATTTTAAAAAGAATAACAAAATAAAATCAAAGAAAATATAGTGAGTGAAATAAAGTGTAGATATTAATAAAATAGAAGAAAAAGCCAAGCCTAAAGTTAATTCTCTAGAAATATATTCAAGTAAATGACAAGTAAGATGGTTTTAAAAAGAGAAAAATGAGAAAAATGACACACAAATGAATTATCAGGAATAAAAAATAGAAAAGACGCTATGGACATTGAAAGGATAAAATTATGAACAACTTTAAGTCAGTAAATTAGAAAATTGAGACTTTAAATGAATATATAGGGGACAGAGGGGAAGGATAGAGAGAATGTGAGTGCATCAAAAATAATTTGAGAAGAAATAAAAGCCTAAGTATTTCCATAAATATTAAAGAAGCAAAATCTGTAGTCAAATATCAAATATTCAAGAAGCACATATTAATGACAACCTTACAAACTATTTCAGAGTATAAGAAGAGAGGAAGTAGATTTTCATGTTTCTAGTTACTAGCAGATTAAGTTATCCAAGTTAACTCTCCTAGCACTAGCAGATTAAGTTATTTTGGTTAGCAACAAACAAATTCAATAAAATTTAATTCTTTTTTTTTTCTCACTATATAGAAAATCTTCCTAAAAGAGCATCAAAGAGGTAGCAAAACAGGGTGGAATAAGCAGGCCAAAGTAAAGAGAGAGAGAGCGGGCCTTATCAGGTAGCAAGCATGGTAGATAGCCATTTTTGCCCTGGGGGTATTTACTTACTTGAGAAAATTAAAATTTTTGTCTTGACTTCCTTTCAAGGGCAAATGAACAGAAATCAAAGGCCAAGGCCCACAGAAGTTGGGGAGTCTAATTGGAGACCCTACTCAAAATAAATTGAGACTCATTTTTAGGGTGGAAGTGAACTAAAGTCTGTTCAAAATAAAGCTCAGCTTAAATCACCCAGGAATCCCAACCATTGAAAACTGGGGTTAAATTGGCCCTGGACTTACAGTGTCTCTCAGGAACTGGTAGAAGCAAATGCAAATATTCTTTGGAGCAAAGCACTGTCATTGTAAGCCTCAAATTATTCCTACAATTTTTCAAATACAAGATCCAACACATGGTTAAAAATAACCAGGACCAAAAAAAACTAGACTCCATGAGAGCCAGCAAAACCAAACAGCAGCAGAAAAAATCCTCAAACATTTCAGATATTGGAATTATCATCTACAGATAATAAAACTGTATTTAAGTCATCAAAGATAAAGTTGAAAATATCAGAGAACAAGAAACTATGGAAAATTAAGATTGAAAATAAAAACAATAGTACTTTGTAAAATAAAAAAATTCATGAAATTAAAAACTCAATGGGTGAGTTAATAGTAGATTAGACAAAGTTAAATAGAGAATTAGTGGACTAGAAGATAAATAGGAAATTATCCAGAGTGAGCATAAAAACACAAAAAATGGAAAATACAAAACAGAGAGCAACATAGATACGGAAGCTAACATATATTTAATCAGATTTCAGAAAGATACAGCAGAGACAAAGGAGCAGAGCAATATGCAGAGATAATGACTGAGAATTTTCCAGAACTGATGCAAGACACCACTCCACTATTTCAAGAAGCCTAAGAATCCCATAAAGAATTATTTAAAAAAAAAACCACACACACAGAAAAATCCACACACACTAAGCACAGCCAAGTAAAACTGATAAAAACAAAAAAGACAAAAATTTCAAAGCAATAGTGGTCAACTGATAGCTGACTTCTCAACAATAATGAAAAACAGTTATTTTCCACATGTTGAAGTAACTGCCAACCCAAGAATTCCTTTAAAAATGGGTGTAAAATAAAGATATCTTTGAACTAAAATAAATAAATGAAAGAGATTTTGACACCAAGAAAAATAATCCAGCGCTGGCCAGGTGGCTCAGTTGGTTGGAGTATCATCTGTACACCAAAAGGTTGAGGGTTCGATCCCCAGTCATAGCACATACCCAGGTTGTGGGTCTGATCCCTAGTTGGGGCACCTATGGGAGGCAACTAATCAATGAGGGTTTTAAAAAGGGGGGAAAAAAAGAAAGGAAGGAAGAGATTCCAGATGGAAGATGTGAGTTCAAGGAATGGAAGAAGAGCAAAGAAAGGAGTAATTGCCCTGGCTGATGTGGCTCAGTGGATTGAGTGCTGGCCTGCAAACTGAGAGATCAGTGGTTCAGTTCCCAGTCAGGGCACATGCCTGGGTTGCAGACCAGGTCTCCAGTTGGGGGTGAGCAAGAGGCACCCAATTCCTGTATCTCTTGCACATTGATGTTTCTCTCCTTCTCTTTCTCCCTCCCTTCCCTTCTCTCTAAAAGCAAATAAATAAAAACTTTTTAAAAAGGAGTAATTATATAGATACATATAAATTAATATTGACTTTATAAAACAATATGATTAATGTTTTATGGCAGTTTTTTTAAAAAACAGAGTTTAAAAAACAAAAATAGAGTGATGTCACTGAAAATAGAAGAACAGGAAACTCCAGGAGTTGGTCCTTCTATGTTAAGCCAGAACCTATTTGAAAACTCTAGAACCTAATCAGATCCTAATCAGATCCTTAAACAGCCAGGTACAAGTGCTTGATGAAGGGATATGGTGCTGAACTTTGATAAAAGAGCCAGGTGCATTAATTAGATGCCCTCCCCAATCCCTCAGCCCCTCTGCAGCCATGGGAATGGCAGCTTGTGTTACTTGAGTGGCTGGCTGAAGCAAGGGTGGGTTATAAGGATCTTATCCTCCAAAAATAAGTATTTTGTATTTTGGTCAGTTTAGCAATTCCCCGAGGAACCAGAGCAGACAACTGCCTTTGTTTGGGGTCCCCTGGGTTGCAGAGGCTTCCCTGGCAGCATCAAAACATTTAAAGAGACATACAGTTTTGGAAGGGGTAGAGGGAGGCAAACATTTTTAAAAATCTGCCAGATCACAGGCTAATCACAGATATAACAGAACAGAAATGTCAGATAACATACATACCAAGAAATAAAGATTTTGTGGCCATCAAACGAATTCCCTGAGGAGGGAGAGAATATGAATTCCAGAGTTACCACATTATAATATTCAAATTGTGAAGTTCTCAACCAAAAATTACAAAATAGGAAAATATTACTCATTCAAAGGAAAAATAATTTGACAGGTACTATTCCTATGGAAACTCAGATATTGGGATTACTTGTCAAAGCCTTAAGTATGCTCAGTGAACTAAGGAAACCATGAAAAACAAACTAAAGGAAATTGAACAATGTACAAATAAATAGGAATTGTCAATAAAGACACAGATGTTATAAAAAGAAAAATAGAAATTCTGGAGCTGAGTAGTACAGTCAATGATATGAAAAATTCACTAGATATCACTATATACCTATTAGAACGCCCGAAATCCAGAACACTGACAACAGCAAATGTTGAGGATGTGGAGCAACAAGAATTCTCATTCATTGCTGGTAGGAATGCAAACTGGTACAGCCACTTTGGAAGACTTACAAAACTAAACCTACTCTTATCATACAATCCAGCAATCGCACTCTGAGTTGAAAACACATCCACACAAAAACCTGCACATGGATGTTTATAGCACTTTTATTTATAATTGCTAAAACTTGGAAGCCACCAAGATGTCCTTCAGTAGGTGAACTGAGGTACATCCAAACAATGAAATGTTATTTAGCACTAAAAAGAAATGAGCTATCAAGCCATGAAAAGACACGGAGGAATCTTAAATGCACACTACTAACTGAAAGCCAATCTGAAAAAGCTACATACTGTATGATTCCAACTATATGACATTCTGAAAAATATAAAACTGAGAGTAAGGAGACAGTAAAAAGATCCGTGGTTGCCAGGGGTTAAAGGGAGGAAGATATGAATAGGTCACACACAGAGGATTATTAACACAGTGAAACTACTATGTTACTATAAAAGTAGACACATGTCACTATAAATTTGTCCAAACCCATATAATGCACAACATCAAGAATGAACCCTAAAATATGGACTCTGTGTGATAGTGATGTGCTTTTTAGGTTCATCAGTTGTAGAAAATGTACCTCTGTGGTGAGGACTGTTGATAATAAAGGAAACTACGTATGTATGGGTAAGGCATATATGGGAAATGTCTGTGCCTTCCATTTAATTTGGCTGTGAACCTAAAACTGCTCTAAAAGATAAAGTCTATTTTTTATAGGGGCTCGATGACAGATTTGAGCAGGGAGAAAAAAGGGCCAGTTAACTTGAAGACAATTGAAATTATCTAGTCTACTGAGCAGGAGGAACAAAAATCAAGAAAGATGAACAGAACCTGAGGGACCTGAGGGATATCATCAAATATGCCAACATATTCATTAGTGAATTTCTGAAATGATGACAGAGAAAAGGGGACAGAAAAAAATATTTCAAGAAATAGTAGCCAGCCCTGGCTGGGTAGCTCAGTTGGTTAGAGTTCCGTCTGGTACACCAAGGTTCTGGTTCAATCCCTGGTCAAGAATCAACCAATGAGTACATAAATAAGTGGAACAACAAATTGATATTTCTTTCTCTTTCCCTCACTCTCTCATCAATTAAAACATAATAATAATAATGGTAAAAACATCCCAAATTTGCTGAAAGACATAAGTCTACACATCCCAGAAACTCCACATATTCCAAGTAGAATAAACCCAATGAGATCCACACTAAAACACATTATAATCAAACTGTCAAAAGCTAAACACAAAGAATCTTGAAAACAGTAGAAAAGATGCCACTTGTCACTTACAAGGGAGAGTCAATAAGATTAACAGCTGATTTTTCATTAGAAATCATGAATGCTAGGAAGCAGTGCAACAACACATTTATAGTGCTGAAAGAAAAACTATCAAGAAAAATTCTGTATGTGGTAAAAAAAAAAAAAAAACCATCAAGATTAAAAAAGGAATTAAGACACTCCCAGATAAACAAAAACTAAGAGTGTTTATTACTAGTAGACCTGCCCTACAAGAAATACAAAAGGGAATCCTTCAGGCTGAAATAAAATGAACCTAGAAAGTAACCTGAAGCCAGACTTCCAGCCAAGATGGAGGCATAAGTAGACACACTGTGCCTCCTCGCACAACCAAAAGAAGGAAAACACAAATTTAAAAACAAAAACAACCAGAACTACCAGAAAATAGAACTGTATGGAAGTCTGACAACCAAGGAGTTAAAGAAACACTCATCCAGACTGGTAGGAGGGGTGGAGAAGGGCAGCCGAGGTAGAGAGAACTCACCACAAGGCGGCAAGTGGTGGAGTAGATGAAGCAGTGGCTGGCAGAGTGGGTGGTCCCACATTTGCATGCAGATAAACTGGGGAGCAAGACAGACCACGCAACCCAGGGTTCCAACGTGGGGAAATAAAGCCTCAAAACCTCTGACTGAAAAAACCTGTAGGGATTGCAGTGGCAGGAGAAACTCCCAGCCTCACAAGAAAGTTCATTGGAGAGACCCACGGGGTCCTAGAATGTAGGACACCCACCCACAAGCCCACCCACCCAGGGATCAGCACCAGAAGGGCCCAATTTGCTTGTGGGTTGTGGGAGAAGTGACTGAAAGCTGCCCAGAGCCCAGCAAGCAGCATTGTTCCCTCTCACCCCCCACCCCCATATATAGCACCACAATGCAGCAATGAGGGTTGCCCCGCCCTGGGGAATACCTAAGGCTCTGCCCCTTACAACATAACAGGTGCACTCAGACAAAAAAATATGGCCCAAAAGAAAGAGCAGATCAAAGCTCCAGAAAAAATACAACCAAGCGATGAAGAGATAGCCAACCTATCAGAGGCAGAGTTCAAATCATTGGTAAATCAGGATGCTCACAGAAATGGTTGAGAATGGTCACAAAATAGAGGAAAAAGTGAAGGCTATGGAAAGTGAAATAAAGGAAAATGCACAAGGAACCAACAGTGAAGGGAAGGAAACCAGGACTCAAATCAATGATTTGGAGCAGAAGAAAGAAATAAATATTCAACCAGACCAGAAAGAAGACATAAGAATTCAAAAAAATGAGGAGAGGCTTAGGAACCTCTGGGACAACTTTCAACATTCCAACATCCAAGTCATAGGGGTGTCAGAAGGAGAGGAGGAAGAGCAAGAAATGGAAAACTTATTTGAAAAAAATAATGAAGGAGAATTTCCCCAATCTAGCAAAGGAAGTAGACTCCAGGAAGTCCAGGAAGCTCAGAGCATCCTGAAGAATTTGGACCCAAGGAAGCACACACCAAGACACACCATAATTACATTACCCAAGATTAAAGATAAGGAGAGAATCTTAAAAGCAGCAAGAGAAGAGGAGACAGTTACCTACAAAGGAGTTCCCATAAGACTATCAGCTGAAGAGAGACAGCAGGGATTAAGAATCTATTTGAAAAAATAGGCTTCCGGCCAAAATGGAGGCGTAGATAGACACACTGTGCCTCCTCACACAACCAAAAGAAGGACAACAACAATTTAAAAACAAAAAACAACCACAATGGACAGAAAATCGAACAGTATGGAAGTCCAACAACCAAGGAGATAAAGAAGAAACATTAGTCCAGACCAGTGGGAGGGGCGGATGGGCAGCGGGGGTGGATGGACTCACGGCAAGGCGGCGGACACAGCGAGGTGGCGGATTGTGGAATGGGGCAGGCCAGGCTGCAGCTAGCAGACCCTGCAGACCCACATTCGCACATAGATAAATCGGGAGGAATGGCAGGGGAGCGAAGCAGACCTCACAATCCAGGGCTCCAGCTCGGGGAAATAAAGCCTCAGACCTCTGATTGAAAACACCCGTGGGGGTTGAGGTGGCAGCAGGAGAAAATCGCAGCCTCACAGGAGAGTTCGTTGGAGAGACCCACAGGGGCCTAGAGCATGCATAAGCTCACCCACTCGGGAATCATCACTAGAGGGGCCCAGTTTGATTGTGGGTGGTGGAGAGAGTGACTGGAATCTGACAGAGGGAGCAAGCATCATTGCTCCCTCTCGGCCCCTCCCCCACATACAGCATCACAGCGCAGGGACCAGCATTACCCTGCCCCAGTGAACACCTAAGGCTCCGCCCCTTTAAGTAACAGGCTCACCAAGACAAAAAAAATGGCCCAAATGAAAGAACAGATCGAAGCCCCAGAAATAATACAACTAAGCAACTAAGAGATAGCCAACCTATCAGATGCACAGTTCAAAACACTGGTTATTAAGGCGCTCACAGAATTGGTTGAATTTGTCCGAAAAGTAGATGAAAAAATGAAGCCTATGATAAGAGAAACAAAGGAAAATGTACAGGGAACCAATAGTGATGCGAAGGAAACCAGGACTCAAATCAACAGTGTGGACCAGACGGAAGAAAGAAACATCCAACCGGAAAAGAATGAAGAAACAAGAATTAAAAAAATGAGGAGAGGCTTAGGAACCTCCAGGACATCTTGAAACGTTCCAACAGCCGAATTATAGGGCTACCAGAAGGAGAAGAGAAGAACAAAAAATTGAAAACTTATTTGAACAAATAATGAAGGAGAACTTCCCTCATCTGGCAAAGGAAAGAGACTTCTAGGAAGTCCAGGAAGCTCAGAGAGTCCCAAAGAAGCTGCACCCAAGGAGGAACACACCAAGGCACATCATAATAACATTACCCAAGATGAAATAGAAGGAGAGAATCTTAGAAGCAGCAAGAGAAAAGGACACAGTTACCTACAAAGGGGTTCCCATAAGACTGTCAGCTGATTTCTGAAAAGAGACCTTACAGACAAGAAGGGGCTGGAAAGAAGTAGTCAAAGTCATAAAAGGCAAGGGCCTACATCCAAGATTACTGTATCCAGCAAAGCTATCATTTAGAATGGAAGGGCAGATAAAGTGCTTCTCAGATAAGGTCAAGTTAAAGGAGTTCATTATCACCAAGCCCTTATTATATGAAATGTTAAAGGGATTTATCTAAGAAAAAGAAGATAAAAAATATGAACAGTAAAAATGACAGCAAACCCACAGTTATGAACAACCACACCTAAAACAAAAAGAAAAGCAAACTAAGCAAACAACTAGAACAGGAACAGAACCACAGAAATGGAGATCACATGGAGGGTTATCAACAGGGGAGTGGGAGGGGGAGAGAGGGGGGAAAGGTACAGAGAGTAAGTAGCATAAATGGTAGGTAGGAAATAGACAGGGGGAAGGTAAGAATAGTATAGGAAATGTAGAAGCCAAAGAACTTATATGCATGACCCATGGACATGAACTATAGGGGGGGAATGTGGGAGAGAGAGGCGGGCAGGATGGAGTGGAGTGAAGGCAGGGAAATGGGACAACTGTAACAGCATAATCAATAAATATATTTAAAAAAAAAGAAATAATGACTGAACACTTCCCTAACCTGATGAAGGAATTGACATATAAGCCCAAGAAGTACAGAGAGTTCCAAACAAGTTGAACCCAAAGAGGCACGTACCAAGGCATATTATAATTAAAATGGCACAGGTTAAAGTCAAACAGAATCTTAAAAGCAACAAGAGAAAGGCAGTTAGTTACCTTCAGGGGTGCTCCCATAAGATTATCAGCTGATTTCTCAACAGAATCTTTGCAGGCCAGAAGGGATTGGCACAGATATTCAAAGTGATGAAAAGCAAGAACCTACAACCAAGACTATTCTACTCAGCAAGGCTACCATTTAAAACTGCAGAAGAGATTAAAGGGCTTCCCAGACAACTAAAAGCTAAAGGAGTTCATCATCATCAAACCAGTATTACAAGAAATGTTAAAGGGACTTCTTGAAGAAGAAAAAGGGGGAAAAAAAGAACATAAATAATGAATAATGAAGTGGCAATAACTGTGTACCTATCAATAATCATTTTACATGTAAATGGATTAAATTCTCCAATCAAAAGACATAGGGTAGCTGAATGAACAATAAAACAAGACCCATATACATGCTGTCTAAAAAAGACCCACTTCAGATTGAAAGGTACACAGACTAAAATAAAGAGATGGAAAATGATATTTCATGCAAATGGAAACAAAAATAAAAGATGGGGTAGCAATACTTACATCAGCAAAATAGACTTTAAAACAAAGGCTATAAATAAGAGACAAAGAAGGACATTCCATAATGGTAAAGGGATCAATCCAATAAGAGGTTATAACACTTGTAAACATTTATGCAACCAACATAAGAGCACCTAAATTAATAAAGCAAATGTTGAAACACATAAAGGGAGAGATAAACAGTAATAGAGTTATAGTAGGGAATTTAAACACCTCATTGACATCAATGGATAGATCTTTTGACAGAAAATTAACAAGGAAACAGAGACCTGAAATGACACATTGGATCACATGGATTCAATTGATATTTTTGGACATTTCATTCCAAAGCAGCAGAATATACATTCTTTTCAAGTACATGTGGAACATTTTCCAGGGTAGATTACATGTTAGGTCACAAAACAAGTCTCAATAAATTAAAGAAAATTGAAATACGTCAGCATCTTGTCCCTCCACAATGGTATGGAACTAGAAATCAATTACAAGATAAAAACTACACAAAGACTTGGAGGGCTAAACAACATACTACTATACAATGTATGGGTTAACAATGAGATTGAGGGAGAAATCAGAAGATAACTTGGGACAGATAAAAATGAAAACATAATCCAAAAATCTATGGGACACAGCAAAAGCAGTCCTAAGAGGGAAATTCATAGCCATACAGGCCTACCTCAAGAAACAAAAATAGTCTCAAACAATCTTACCTTATAGCTAAAGGAACTAGGAAAAGAACAACAAACAAAGCCCAATGTGAGAGGAAAGGGAATAATAAAGATCAGAGATGAAATAAACAAAAGAGAGTCTAAAAAAATAACACAAAAGATCAATGAAACCAAGAGCTGGTTCTTTGAAAATATAAACAAGATTGACAAGCTTTTAAACACACTCATCAAGAAAAAGAGAGAGAGAGAGGACCCAGACTAATAAAATTAAAAATGAAAGAGAAGTAACAACTGATACCAGAGGATTGGACCTAAGAGAGCCCCAAAACATATTAATTGACAGAATTGAATGAAGAAATAGACAGTTCTACAATAATTGTTGGAGACTTCAATACCCCACTTTCAATAATGAATACAACAATAAATAAATAGAGGACTTGAACACTAAAGCTGGTCACTATTCTTGGATTCAACAATTAACAGGCAGAAATCTTTGCCCTAGAGGACCTTACAAAAATAAACAAGACTTTAAAAGGTACACTATGTAGTATACAAAAAAATTAAACAGAGAAGGGAAACAGATCATCACAGATTGCAGATTTTACCCAGTGTGGCTGGGGAAGACCTTACTTGCTAAGAAAATGATGTCTGAGTAAAGAGCAGTTTTCCTTACCCTCAATTACCGGTTACCATTCTACTTCAAATATGTGTGTAGTAGACAAACTCTCCATCTAGCTGGTGAGCTCCTTGTTTGCAAGGGCCATTTCCAGCTCCTAGCACAGAGCTTACATATAGAAGGGCTATTCAACAGGCTTACTGAATACACAAATACATATATACATCTAGCACCAGTTTAGGGGTCACAGCAGCTTATAAATTGCTACTTATAAATTGTTTACTAACATCTTTACCCTAGGCCTCCATGATAAATTAGTTTCTGTGTGGTCAGTCCTCCAATTTACTGGGCTAGGTGGAAGGAATTTATTTGCTCAAACACTGGTCTAACTAACCCAGAAAGTGAGTATCTGATGAAGTCAACAATTAATAATGGGAAACATCTCTCAGACTGACTTGGTCTCAGAAACGTATTACCATATTTTGTAGGTTATAATGTGCACCTCATTGCCCAAATTTTTGTGGGAAAAACTAAGGATGTGTATTAAACATGGGTAGTACTGAAATACCTTGTATCTGTTCTTGTGTTTTGTAGTTATTTGTTACATAAAATTTCTTGTACCATAGCCCTGGCTATGTGGATTGAGTACAGGCCTGTAGACCAAAGCGTCGCCAGTTCAATTCCCAGTCAGGGCACATGCCTGGGTTGTGAGCCAGGTCCCCCGTGGCGGGTGTACAAGAGGTAACCACATATTGACATTTCTCTCCCTCTCTTTCTCCTTCCCTTCTTCCCCTGTCTCTAAAAATAAATAAATAAAATAAAAATTTCTTGTACCATAATATGTTCAAAAATAATGCTAAAATCCTTTATAATACAAAAAAACCACAAGTATCTAAATATAAATAAATAAAACATCGAATTAAAAAATTTAAATGAAAGATTTTTTCCCAAAAGTTTGAGCCAAAAATGTGGGTGCACGTTATACACGAGAGCACATTATACACAGCAAAACATGGTAATTTGCCCTTAACACACATTTTACACATAAAAACAGAGGCTCATTAAAGTCAAAATTCTGATTAGAAATGTGTATGCTATGCCCTGACTGGTGTGGCTCGGTGGACTGAGTGTCAACCTGCAAACTAAAAGGTCTCTGATTCTATTCCGAGTCAGGCCACAGGTCTGGGTTGTGGGCCAGGCCCCCAGTTGGAGGCATGCAAAAGGCAACCAATCAATGTATCTCTGGCACATCAATGTTTCCCTCCCTCTCTCTCTTCCCCTCTCTCTAAAAAATAAATAAATAAGCCCTGGCTGGTGTGGCTCAGTGGATTGAGTGCGGGCCTGCACATGCCTGGGTTGTGAGCCAGGTCCCCAGTAGTGGGTGTGTGTGAGGCAACCACACACTGATATTGCTCTCCCTCTCTTTCTCCCTCCCTTCCTCTCTAAAAATAAATAAATTAAAATCTTTAAATAAATAAGTAAATAAATAAAATCTTTTAAAAAGAAAGAAACGTGTTTGCAATGACTCCTGAGAACACTTCTCCTGACCTGCACTAAGCTCATTTCCAGCTGCAGAGCATCTCTCTCTCTCCGAGCTATATCCAGCTCTCCTTCCAACCGCCGCACCTCAGACTGCATCGATGCCAGCTGCTGCTGGGCCTCCCTGGCGGCCTGGGCCTCCCTCTGCGTGTTCCCCTGAGAAAGAGAATCAAACTTAAGTACATACCGAATTTTCTGTCTCCTAATTACCTCTATTCCCCAATCCCCCCCCCCCCCAAACCCAAGCTTCCTTTCCTTCTCTTCACATTTGACCTAGTTCCTAATCTCTGTTTAGTCTTTCTCTTTGGTCTCCCATGTATTCGATGCTCCAAGTCTTTCTAGCTGGTCCTGCGCTCTCCATCTTGTTTCCCACATAGTTCTTCAGTCTCCGTCTGAGTCCCCTACACCCCCTCATCTCATTCAGTTGTTTTGCCCTTCATCTGTTCCTCATTCCCCAACTGCCGCTTTTACCTTCTCCCTTTCCAACTGAGCCTGGTCCTCCTCCTGCAGTGCCTGGTAGCGTTCCTTAAACTGACGCTCTTGCTGGGTCCAGGTCTGTCGTTCTTCTTCGAGGGCCACCTGAAGTGTCTCCAACTGTCGATGCTCACTGAGCTGCCCAGCACAAGCCGCATCCCGTTCTTCCTGCAGGGCTCGGCACTGTTGCTGTTCTAGCTCCAATCTCAAGGTCAGAGCTTGCCTTTCCTCTTCCTAGAGCCCCAGGAGAAGAACAAGATCCTCAGCATGCTTTCAAGAGACCAGCAATGTGCCCCCTCACCTCCCATACAATGTGCCTGCTGAGAATTGTGTCCATTAAAAACACAAAAGCTGGCAAGCCAACAGGATTATAATATAGTAGGTAAGAGCTTCTGTTCCAGAAATAGGTAAATCTGGGTTCAAATCTCAGTTTGAGTCCCAGGTCTGTCATTTACTATGTGTCCTTAGGTATACATCCTCATCTGTGAAATGGGCAGGCATAATATTACAGTCTACCTTGTGAAGATTAAAGTGAAAAGTGTATGTAAAGCATTTAGCACAGTGTCTGGCATGTAGTAAGTACTCAGTATATAATAGCTATCACCATCATCAAAAGAAATTCCGCAGAGAATAGAATATCCAGCCTACCGTCACGTACTAGCCAACCAGCAACCATCACCAACACTGTTGGATGTAGCCTGTTAAGATTCTAAGTCCCAGCATACATATAGCAAGCATGTGTCATGCATGCAACAAGTTCCAAACCTGGCTACTAATTCGCATGGGTAATCACCTTATCATTTCGGGAATAAGAAACTTGAATGAGTCTCATCCCATACCTTTTGGGCTATGCCCTAGACCATAGTTCCCAAACCTGGCTGAACAAAATCACAAAGGAAATTCCTGAAAATATTTCGTTTCCCAAACCCCACCATATATCTACTGAATCAAAACCTCTGGGGAAGGGTCACAGAGATCTGTATTTTACAATAATTCCCCAGATGATTCTAATGAGGATTCTAACTAGTTGCAGTCTCTCAAACTCACTTGGTGGCAGAGCCCTTTTTGTAGAGTATCTAGCAGAACTAGTGCCCTAAGGAACACACTTTGGGAACTACTGCCCTGGTGCCACTAAAGTCATGAACTCCCATGATTCACCAACAGCCCAAGCCCTCTAGTAATTAACGTAACAGCCTCTATTGGAATTAACCCAGCCCAGCATTCTCACCAGCATCTCTCTTTCCCGTTGCTGTAGTCTGGCAGCTTCCTGCTCACGATTCAGGGCCTCCATGGCCTCGGAAAGACTTTGTTCCAGGCGGGTTACTGTCTTTCAGGAAAAGGGTTACACGGGACAGAGGAACTGAGGGGAATCACTATGTTATACAAAAAGCATTAACAATGTAAAACTTTAAAACTAAGGGTTAAGTCAATTACTGGAGGGCCAAAAAGACTAACTACATGCTATAGGAAAAGCTGGGAAGACCAACGATGCATGTTTGACAGCAGAAACAGTGAAGGGAGCAGAAATAGGAGAGAACTGTCAGACCAGCTACTGCAAGATTCAGGTCAATCTGGTAGGAACCCTAATTCCAGGGCTATTTCAACCTCTTCATTCTAGCAATCAGTGACTTAGGTTATATAACCCACATTGCCCACCTCCTGCTGCTTGCTTCTAGTGAGTTCAGCTGCCTGGCGCTCCTCCTGGAGTCCCCGAAGTACTTCTGTGCGCTCAGCTTCATGCTGGTTCCAGCCCTCCACCACACGGGCCAGGGTCTCAGGAGAGGAAAGTCAGATGTAATTCCAAAATAATATTTTTGCCTTCCTTCTGCCCATGGGGGCAAGGTCAACAGCCACCTTCTCCCAGTAGTCAGTAAGCCCACCCCTTACTGCAGCTCCTAGCATGAACAAAAGACTTTGGTTGGCCACCCCCTATTTACTATTCCTTGGTGCACCCCATGGAGAGACCCGCCACATTCTGCTACCCTGGCACCTTGTCCAGTTGTTCAATCATGATATCTTTCTTGCGGTCAGCATTCACAGCCACAGCTAACTGTTGCTGAAGCTCTAGCACTCGGGTCTGTAGGCTCTGAATGTGACGTTCACAATGCTGGGAAGAAGGATAAAGAAACTGAGTATTGCCATCCTTAGCCTGAGCAAAGCACCAAACTTTACAGCTAGGTGGAAATGGGCTGGAGACAGGAAATGGGCTGTGTCCCAAGGACAGAATAGGTTTGGAGGAGAATCAGGAATTCTGGAGCAGAAACCTTAGGGCCCGAGACTTCCAACACCTTCCTCTACCATCTCAGAAAGCAGGTGCTTAGCTTCCAGGCTCTTCCTTTCCCTGGATCCCCTGAGAAAAATTTCCACAGACCTTTTGGTGGGGGTGCAGCAGCCCATACTGCAAAGAGTGGGAAGTTACTCCTGCCTTGAGCAGCTCATTGAACACAGTGATTAAACATCACAAGGATAAAGGCAAAACCTGTCATTCATGCTCACACAGATGAAAATAGAAGGTTCCCAAAATAACAACACGACCAACGATTTTGACTTTTCCTCTGCCATGTCCCTCTTTTTTTCCCCTTCAGACAGGCTGAAGTTCAGAGGGATAAAACTCATTATATCAGCAGCTATAAAGCCTTTGTACAACACAATGAAGTTCATTGCTCCATCACCAAACACTTATGGAGTGCTTCTATGTGTTTGGTATATTCTAAATTTTAGGAAAACAGTGCTGAAAAAGATAAGGTATGACCCTCATGGAGATTAGACTTTAGAAGAGCAAAACAAGCAAGATACATCAGACTGTGATAAGCTACACAAAGGATATGACAGAGCAATGAATACCTGGAGGAGGTGCGCCGTTTTAGACAGGATGGCGGAAGAAGGCCTTCCTGAAGAGCCAAGAGCAAAGCCACAGCTTACGGTCCCTTAACCCTTTTCCCTTTTTAGCACTTAGCCCTATTTCTAATATTCGCTGCTTTCAAAAGAAAGTCTTTATATCTCACCTTGCGACGAGTATGCTCTGAATCCAGTGCATCTCTCAGGCCCTGGAAATCCGGGGGATTTAGTGGGGGTCCTGGCCGAAGGCTGGTGTAGCGGGGAAATAACTCCTCCAGGGCTTGGGCTGAGCTGGATGGGGATAAGTCCTGCAGGGGCCGGGTGCTGAGCAAATCAGGTAGACATATTAGGATTGGGAAAGCTTTTGAGACCCAGAAGTCCAACTGTGACATTTTACAAGTGAGGAAACTGAAACTCAGAAAGCACGAGAGACTTGGCCGATGTCTTTAAGTTAGGCACATAGGTTCTATGATTCACTCTATAGTGCTCCTTCCTCTGCGCCACACTCCCTGTGGTAAAAGTCTCCACAGAAGCAAGCTAACTCTGCTGGGAGAAGGAGGAGTAGAGACTGGGAGAAGGCCAGGTACTAGGCAGCAGGTGCCCAAGTTCCTGAAGGAGTAAAGGGAGTAGAAGATAGGAGAGAAAGGATAAAACTAAAAGCTAAGTGGCAAGTATCTTAGGCCTTAAGAGGTGCAATAGCACTAAAGGAAGAACAAAGAAATAGAACACTTGGCTCTGCAAGAGAGAGAGCAATCAAGCTAGAAGAATCCCAAGGGGAACTCACTTAAGCAAGGTGGCTGTGCTTTCACTGTCAAAGGAGTCTTCTTCCCGTCTCTCTGAGCCAGCACCTGGAGTAAGGGGATCTCCTGCAGGGAGCCAAAGGGACCCCACAGCCAGCCAGGGTCAAGTAAGGATAGAAACAAAGGCCACTTGAAGGAAAAGAAAGCAGAGAGCCTTCCTTTCTATTTCACCCACTCCTCCAGCCCTTCTCCCAAAGAGCTGAAGCCTTCCTCCTGAAATCTTGTCGCAGAGGTCTAGGTTCCCCTCACACCCCACTTCATTTCTCTACTTTCTCCCACTCCTTAAATCTAGGTTCTCCGTTATAGGGAAGGGATTTACTCACGATAGGTTGCGTCACGTGAGGTTTGGAGCATGCTCTGGAGTTGGCCCCGAACACTTTCCATCTCAAAGATATGCTTGGAACCATCCTAGAAAAAAGTAGCAGAAATCAGAAGCAACTTGAGTAATCTATATTCTACCTACTGCCAGGGTAGAAGGCATCCAGTACCCCCTAAAGCCCCCAAATTTTTACTCCAACACCTGGGAAAGCAAGAACAAGAGAACTGACCCAATAAGGGTCAGAAACTCAAATGTGTACAGGTGCCAGACAGGTAGTGTAAATAAATGAATTTACATTTATTTACGCTTTAAAACAAGAGTAGTGAGGATTCTTGCCAACTGGAGAGCAAACAACCTGCCTAAAAACTGTAGCCCATGGCTATCAGTTTTCCAAACTCTGGAAATTAGTTATGAGGCATTTTCAGTGGAACACTAATAACTATTTTCTCTGTAACATGTTTAACTTATTAAACTATGTCTTAATGATTTACATGCCTAGTTTTGAACCATACAATCAAAAGAGTTTTGAACTGGATCTTTGATCTTAGCATATTTTGCTGCTATCCTTCAGTCCCTAGTTACCTCTTCAGATGAAGAAAACTTAGCCTCAGCCCTGGCTGGTGTGGCTCAGTTGGTTGGAGCGTCATCCCACAGACCAAAAGGTCGAGGGTTTGATCCCTGGTCAGGGCACATACCCAGGTTGCAGGTTCAATTCCCCTGTTGGGCAAGTACAAGAAAAAAACCAGTCGATTGTTTCTCTCCCCGCTCCCCATACTCTCTAAAAGAGAGAGAGAGAGAAAGGCAGTGAAAAAATGTCCTCGGGTGAGGATTTAAAAAAAGAAAGAAAAAGAAACCTTATCCTCACTCCCAGGCCCCAAATCTCAGTCAAGCACAGCAACCTGTCCCACAGTGCAGGTATCTCTGACAAAGAAAACACTGGGAAATCTCACAACTCCCCCAATTCTGGTGTCCCAGGCCACACACACACTCTCTCTCTCTCTCTCATAAACATTGACTCCCAGAAACAAGCATGACTGACGCTGTACTTAAGAAAAATCTAACAATAGTTCAAATCTCAAATCTCAGTAAAGCTTTTCTTTTTTACCACCCCCAATCTCAAGACCCGAGAGGTCCCCCAGACACACCTCCCTCACCTTTTTCTTCAAGTTGTTCTCCAATCCAACTGACAAACTGCGACTCAGCTCTTGGGCCAAGCTGTCTAACCCTTCATGAGGTGGTAGGGAGGTGGAGGGTAAATACAGCTGGGCTCGGGCTGTGGCCTCTGCTTGACGACTGAGGTGCAAAGAAGCATAGAGCTGGGAGGTCACCTCGGAGGACACTTGGTTCAGCCCAGGGGCTTCTGATGAATCACTCAGGAGATCTTCAGCCCGGAGAGGTGAACTGGGGCTGGTGGCTGATGTGGCCATGAATACAGGAAAGAGACAACTGGAGGCAGCAGAGCTGGGAACTCCTGGTTCTGCTTTAGGAGAACCCAGGGGGTAAAGTACGCAGAGAAGGAAGATTTGGGAGAAAGGGGGAAGACTCCAAGGCAAGGAATCTTGGTGAATAGGGGTATGGAGGCTTTCTGGTTACAGGAAAGATTCCCACTGGTACTACAGGTCATGGGAGAGAGCAAAAGCATTTCTTTTCACAGCTCCTGGAAACTGTGGAAAAGGAGGGTACAGCAAGGAGTGAGTGGGGACAGAAGACCTACTGCAGGACAAAAGCACCCCTGAAGTTCATCTGGAGTGCTGAAAGGTGCAGATCCACTTCTGGCACAGGCTATCACTGGTCAATTTAGCTCTTAAGTTCTCACACCCAGAACATGCAAACTGAAACAAACCCAAATCAAACAGTGGCCTAATTTCTGTCCAGCTGCCTTACCTGCCCCTCAACTGGCTCCAGTCTCAGAGAGACAGGAACATCACGCTCCCCACCGCCCCACTCCCCTATGCCCACTGCACGGTTCTACCCAGGGTCAACTGTCTTGTATACCCCCTGCAACCCCTTCCACTACGAAAGCCTTGGCAAGGCTCCCTAGAATCCCTCCCTTCCGACTACCGCAAAAGAAACTTTGTGAACATTCAGTCACACCCTCAGAATGTCCCTAAAAAGTATTCCGCCCTCAAACCTAGCCTGAAATGCTGTACCTTGATTACTCCGTTAATCCGTTCCGACTATCCCACACCTCCAGTCTTCAGCCCCCCAATCTGTCACGAACAGCCCCCTGCCCGAGCCCGGATCCGGAAAGACCTAGATCTCCCCTCTCGTGCCCTTCCCTACACTCAAAACCGTTGGCAGCCGCCTGCCCACCGCCCAAAGCCCCGCCTCTCTCTCCTCGATGACGTCACCAGCCCGGGGACCTCGCTTGCAACCTCGCTTGCAACCGCGCTTACAGCTTCTGGAGCCTGGGAGCCGGAACGCGCGTGCGTGGCCCCGACAGCCGCGAATTGGCTGAGAGAGGTATCGGGGACGCTGTTATTGCTCCGTGGCCGCACGGGGACCTGGTGGGGCGGGGCTCCGCGAAAACCGGAAGCATCTAGTGACAGGCACTCGGAGCAGTTCCGGTGAGTTCGGGGGAAGGGACCCCGCCTGGTTGGAGGGATCCAGGACGGAAAACTGGGACCCACAGAGGGCCCCGGAGCGAGGCTCACACTCTGTGTCCTGCAGATGACTGTCCACAACCTGTACCTGTTTGACCGAAATGGAGTGTGTCTGCATTACAGCGAGTGGCACCGCAAGAAGCAAGCGGGGATCCCCAAGGAGGAGGTGACGAGAGGGCCCCGCGCAACCGGGTGACCTCTCATCTCCAGACGCACATAATCCCAGTCCAGTCACCCCTCTCCAAACCCTGGCTCGTTCCCACCCCTGGCCTGTCTGCTTCAACAACCAAGAGCTAACTCTGCCCCTCTCCCCCCAGGAGTTCAAGCTGATGTACGGGATGCTCTTCTCTATCCGCTCGTTTGTCAGCAAGATGTCCCCGCTAGACATGTACGCGGAGTCCGGAGTCAGAGGGGATGTTGAGGGAAGGAGGAATAGCCTTGGGAATGGGGGGGAGGGCTTTCTGGAGTGGGAGGGGCATTTGGCCCCCAGGGAGGGGAAGCTAATCTGAAGCGAGAATGCTGGAGCTGGAAGAAGGCGCGGTGAGGAAAATCTGAAGGTAGAAAGGTTGGATGTGGGGGCCAAATCGGGGGGTAGTGCGGGTCCGGGAAATGAGAGGTGTCTTTACTCAACCAGACTCCTACAAATGTATTTAGAGAGAACAGTCGACCTAAAGAGGATTAGAAGTGTCTTTCTGGGAGAAATTCTTCTCCCATTCCTTAACATCCTCCTCATCTCTGCAGGAAGGATGGCTTTCTGTCCTTCCAGACTAGCCGTTACAAACTCCATTACTACGAGACGCCCACTGGGATCAAGGTTGTCATGAATACTGACTTGGGCGTGGGACCCATCCGAGATGTGCTGCATCACATCTACAGTGCGGTCAGTGCCAGACCCTGGGTCCCTTCCCCCAAAGATCCTCAACAGCAATGGCCATGTAGAGCCCCAAGACTCCTTCAGATTCCCTGCCAGGATTCTACTGTAGTATATCTCTATAGAAGTCAGAGTTTTCAACACTCCCACCACCAGTTTCTCAAGAAGGGCTTGCCCCCTCACCCTTGTTCCTAGTGCATTTGCACATCCTTGAGGTTATAATAGGTTTCGAGTTGGAAACAAGAAGTGTCCAAAGCCTGGCTCTAACACCCTCCCTCCCCATAGCTGTACGTGGAGCTGGTGGTGAAGAATCCCCTGTGCCTGCTGGGACAGACTGTACAAAGTGAGCTCTTCCGCTCCCGACTGGACTCCTACGTCCGCTCTCTGCCCTTTTTCTCTGCCAGGGCTGGCTGAAGGAGGCACCCTACCTCACCCCTCAGGAGAATCTCTATCGGCCCCTCCAACCCCTCTAGCTCCCAGGCAGCCCACCCTGGTGCCCTCCCCGTTACCTCCAAACCAGGCCCTCTCTCTAGGTTTATCCTCTACCAGACGCAGTGAGAAGTACAGAATAAACTTTTTGTCATTCTGTGGCTTGAGTGTGTCAGTTTGGGTGGTAGGTCGGGGCCCTGCCCCACTCATGGAGGATGGCCACATCCCCCTGAGCTTGACCATGGGTTTATCAACAGCAGCACTACTGACATTTCCGGCTGGATAATTCATTGCGGGGGGGGGGGGGGGGAGAGGAGGAGGGGGCTGTCCTGTGCTTTGGCTTGGGCTCCACTCACTACAGGCTGGTAGTACATCCTTCTCTGTCGCCAGTGATGATAGTCAAAAACGCCTCCAGATCTTATCAAATGTCCCCTGGGGGACTAAATCGTCCCCTACTGAGAACGACTGGCTGAAACCAGAGTGTACCGAAAAACCACTCTCCCGCGTTCTGCTCTCCAGCTCCTGAGTATGCCCAAGATGCAAGCTGTGGAGCTTCGGAAGGTGGGATTTATGCAGATACTGGCAGGTTTAACTGGGAGGCAGGCGGGTTTATGCAAATAAGGGGGCGGTGCCTGCATGATGATTAGCTGAGCCTGCTGCGGACGCGGCTGGGAGCCTAGCAGGTCCCGCTGCGGCTCAGGCTGAGGTGGCAACTCTCTTCACCACCCCCACAACTGTCCCCAGGTCCCTACCCTCCTAGGATAGCCCTCCACCTCTACTGTCATTCATTTCCCCCTCCTCTTCCTTGCGACAGTGACCCCGTAGATGAATAACTCCCCTCGTGGTTCCCCCTGTGTTTCTCTCCTCCCACCGCAAACCCGGCGACCTCCAACAGCCCGCCCCCGCGGGCCCAATCCTGCCTGCTGACTCCCTCTGCAGCCTCCTCAGCCTTCCCGCTCTCCTTTGGGCTCGAGTCACTACATCCCCGTTTGTCCGCCCTCGGGCTTCCTGGCTTCCTCCCCCTCCGCCCCCTCGGAGCCCCCTCACAGGCCCTGGCCAGCCGGCATGCAGGTGTCTATCGCGTGTACTGAGCAGAACCTTCGCAGCCGAAGCAGTGAGGACCGTCTGTGTGGACCCAGGCCGGGCCCCGGGGGCGGCAATGGTGGGCCGGTCGGCGGGGTGCATGGGAATCCTCCAGGAGGAGGAGGGCCAGGCCCCAAGGCCCGAGCCGCAGTGGTCCACCGACCCCCAGCGCCCGCTGGGGCCCTCCGAGAGAGCACCGGCCGCAGCACTGGCATGAAATACAGGTATGGGGGTAGCCGGGCAGCCCGCCCCATCTGCTCCCCTTTCCAGACCCGAGGCCTCCTGGGATGCCTCCAGGACTCCTCAAACTTTGCTAAGAAGGTCCTGGCTCATTCTGCCTCTTCTTCCCATAACTGGCACTCCCTTACTTCGTCCCTCTCTTGGTTTCCCTCGATACCCCTGACTAGGAGAAATTCAAGTTTACCAAGATTGATGGGTCCTGTCACACCCAGGGGATGCTCCTGAGCTTTTCTCCTTACCCACAGGAAAGCCAGGGATGCATGAATCTCCAGCCCCCCCCCCCCCCCCCCCCCCCCCGCAAGATAGAGTGTCCTTGGGTCGGTGTCCTGGGAAGAGGTGGAGGAAGGAAAGGGCTTCTCGCTCTGGCCTGCTCAGGGTGCTTGACCCAGATACTGCCCCTACCTGCCCCATGGGCCCAGTCTCCAGCCACCTTTCTTGGGGGGACAGAAGTGGGGCCCTGGGAAGGATGGGCCACATCTCTCAACCCCATCCTGAGGAAGAGGGGTCAGGTGGGGAAGGTGGACTGTAATGTAACAGACTTTATCTCCCCGAACTGCTGGGCTCTCAGAACTACCAATAGGGGGAGGCGGGGGAGAGGGGGTTCCTGCTGGGGAGTGAGCAGAGATCACTGATCTTACTAAGCTTTGCCAGTTGAGGAATTTGATCCCCTCCATGTGGCAGCCCTGCTTAGGAGGCTGAGCCAACAACCTGGGTGGGGATTTTGGAAGGTGGGGGCTCTCTGGTTCAGAGACAAACTTCACAAGCCCACAGGAGCAGAGGAAGTGGAGCGAGGAAGAGGGAGAACTGGCTTTTCCTGTCATTCCTGTCATACTCCCCACCGAAGTTTCCTACCTACCTTTGTTGGAGGTCTATCTGCCTAGCCTATCCAGGGACACTGCCCTGCCTGAGTGCCTGAATTTGACTTGGTTTACCTCTCCATCTCTGGGCTCTGCCCTTTAACATAGCACTCTCTGTCTGAAGGTCTGTTTTCACAAACTCATCATAATCCACCAGTCACATTTCTCCAGGCCCCCAACTCCACACATGCTAGAGATGACTCAAACACAGACAAGATCCCGCAGAAGAAACGCAAACCAGGCAACACGTCTCCAATGTGTTAGGAGGGAAGAGAGGCACTGGACAGTGGATCCAGCAGAACAGTCACTTATTTGTTCATTTATGCTACGGGCACAGCACTGCCCAACTCAGTAGCCCACTGGGTGTAGTTTCTTTGGAGTGAGATATAGTGAGGGCTTCTTATTCTGGGAGGTGAGGAGGTGGAAGCTGATAATCTGTGTTCCTAATTGAGGCTCCACACCTTCCTGCTACTTATGTCTCCTGCAGAAACCTAGGAAAGTCTGGTCTTCGTGTGTCCTGTCTTGGCCTAGGTGAGTTAGAAAGGATTTAAGGGAAGGGTGTTCTTTTATGGCTTGCCCTCCACAGTTCTCACGTGCCTGGCTTCCCTCTTGCAGGTACCTGGGTCACATTTGGTTCTCAGATCTCGGATGAGGTATAAGTGATGGGACCTAGAAGCAGGGTGAGGGGCTATAAGGGAACCAGAACCAGGGGAAATGGACTTGGATAGGGGTCTGGACAACAAGCACTGGTGGATGGGGTGCAAGGCTGGAGGGTGAGGAAAGGGGAGAGAATCTGGAAGCAAGGCTGAGGTGCTATGGGCTAGGGTGGAGCGAGGGAGGTAGTTGAGGGGCCAGTGGTTGATCTTCAACTCTTTCTCTCACCTCCCTAGACAGCAGAGGATGTGCTGACAGTAGCCTACGAGCATGGTATAAACCTGTTTGACACCGCCGAAGTGTACGCAGCTGGAAAGTAAGGAAAGTTATGTTTAGAAGATGAGAGAACATCAGGGCTTCCTGTTGTCTCTCTTAAGAACCCTGGGAATTCTGCCAACACTAAGTTCTAACCTTTCAGCCAGTGGGCCCCCAAAACATTATGGGACTCATAATCCCACACATCAGTCCCTCTCCAGCTTAGGAGGCAATGGGCAGACTGTGCAGTAAAAATAAAAGAAAACCAACAAATATATCTTGGGCATCAGTTATGTGCAACTGTGTGGGGATTTCAAAGCTAAATTTTCAAACACACCATGCCACTTCACACACCCATGGCTTCACCCTGGGAGTAGCCAAAACCTACGTTGACCTACCCCTATATCTTCTCCATTTGGCAGACTCTTCTGCTCATCTTCAAGACTTGGCCCAAATGTCAGCTCCTCCAAGAAGCCTTCACACAATTCTCCAAAGTTGATCTCTACCCCCTTCAGTTCTCAAAGCACTTTACACTGCCCTCTGACACACCATTATCAATGACTGGTTCATGTGGCCATATTTGCTGCTCAGTTGGGATTCTCCTCTTTCCATGAACTCTGTCTCGCTTTTCCCCATGTCACCTAAGTACCTACACAGAGCCAAGCACAGAGCAGGCACTGCTTGTGGAATGCCATCAATATGCCCTCAATGTGCTCATAGCCTCAGTGGTTAAACAAACAAGCCAAGAAGCCAGGGAGCTATGAAAGACTAAATAACAGTCCCCTACAACAACTTAAGACTTATTAGACCTTAGCTCATAGTTAAGTGCCAAAGAATTGTATGGCCCAGAGGTTTTCAATGTTTTTCATCTCCTGGCACACATAAACTAATTACTAAAATTCTATGGCACACCAAAAAATATAATTTTGCCTATCTAACAAAAAATAGGTATAATTTTGATTCATTCACACCAGATGGCTATTGTGTTGGCTGTTGTCTTTTTTTTATTTGACAGTCTAAGGGAAAAGAGGTCAGTGCCCCTGACTAAATAGCCAGGTGTCACATGTTTTAAAAATTCTTGTGGCACACCAGTGTGCCACATCACACCAGGTAAAAATCACTGGTGTAGCCAATAAGAGCTAAGGAATCTGATAAGAAGGACTGACCATAGTCTATAGCACTCAGAGAACATTTTCCATTCTGCTCAGAGGTAGAATCTGAGCTAAGCTTTGCAGGAGAGGTGAGATTTTGCAGAGACCCAAGGGGGAGGGCAACACAGATGAGTGGAACCAGTGTCTCCCCAGTCTGTCCCACTCCCCTCCTCCTATTCTATCCCTTCCCAACTCAGACCAGAGCTTGGTACATAGTTGAATGATTGAATGAAAATTGTACGACTGTACCCCTAGTTCTAGGAGCCTCTTTTATTTAGTCCAGGATGGGGCCTTCAGCCCATGGGCTCCTGGCTTATGCTCCACTTTACAAGAGAGGAAATAGGTTGAGGAGAAAGGTGGAGGAAAGGGTTGAGAGGGGAAGGAACTGATCTACCTTCGAGGGGTCAGTGCTTCTACACTGTCTTTCTTCCAGGGCTGAAAGAACTCTAGGCAACATCCTCAAGAGCAAAGGTTGGAGGTGAGAGGGTATTGTTGGGGGGGAGCGGCGGTGACGGTTGCTGGGGATGTGATCATCAAAAAATCCTTTTCTTTCGGGTTCTCCCATTTCTCTTTTTCCAGGAGATCAAGCTATGTTATCACCACCAAGATTTTTTGGGGAGGACAGTAAGTGGCTACCCCGTTACTATAACTGGGGAGATCTACACAGAAGATATGTGAAGGTGTATGGGATAGGGGTGGTGACAGCTGTCCCCACACTTGCTACCCCAGGTCTGCTTCTTGCCTATGAAAACCAATGCAATCCCAGTTCCTCATGGTGCCAGCCCAGCCCTGGTCTCCTACCTTTGTAACACTTCAGCTTTGACTTTCTTTTTCCTACAGGGCAGAAACTGAGCGAGGCTTGAGCCGCAAACACATCATTGAGGGTGAGAGTTAAAGACTGAGAACCTGAAGTGGCTTGGTATGGAAGCCAGAGAAGTTGGGGACATTCTCTGAAGCTCTTGAGTTAGAGGTTTTGAATAAGGGAACTGGGATTTAGGCAGCCATGGCAAAGGCATGAGGTTCAGACCTCACCCCTTATTCTTCAGAACCTGAAGCCTAGGTACTTACCTTCCTATCCTCATCTCTACCCCAGGCTTGCGAGGATCTCTGGAACGTCTCCAGCTGGGATATGTGGACATCGTCTTTGCTAATCGTTCAGACCCCAACAGCCCCATGGAGGGTAAAAGCAGCACCCAAACCCTGATAGTCCTTCAAAACTGAGCACTTCCCAATCCCTCAGCAGGAAGCCAGCCCTAGCTCAAGAGGCCTCCCACAGTGGAGGCTCAGACCCCAGGACCTAGACAGGGAGGGGGGCAAAAAACAGATACCAACTTCTCTGGGGTCTCCGTGGGGCAGGCAGAGATCTGCAGGTCTGGAGCCCTGGATAGCAGGAATCTGACAGTAAGGCTCTCCCTCTCCCATATGCCTAGAGATTGTGCGAGCCATGACCTATGTCATCAACCAGGGCCTGGCCCTATACTGGGGAACATCCCGATGGGGGGCTGCAGAAATCATGGTGAGTGTGCTATCCCACTTGCCCCTGTCCCACAACTGGCTCCCATTTTCACATGGTCACTCCAAACCCTACTCTATTGGAGAAGGAGGAGTGGAAGAAAATGGAAGGGGTGCTCTGGCCCCCGTCTCTGCCCCAGCCCCTCATCTCTTTCTCACCACATGCAGGAGGCCTATGCCATGGCCAGACAGTTCAATCTGATCCCTCCGGTGTGTGAACAAGCAGAGCACCATTTGTTTCAGAGAGAGAAGATGGAGATGCAGCTGCCAGAGCTCTACCACAAGATTGGTTTGTAGCCCCCTCATCCCTACCTTTCCCTTGGGCTCACCATCACCTTGATCCCTTTCCCCACATCCAATCCTCTTCCTCTTAGGTGTCGGCTCAGTCACCTGGTCCCCTCTGGCCTGTGGCCTCATCACTAGCAAGTACGATGGGCGAGTCCCAGATCCCTGCAGGGCCACCATCAAGGTGTGATCTCAGGGCTCAGGATGGCAGGACTGGGCTATCCTGGCTGTTCTAGGATGGTGGTGGGATCTTTTGCTGATTCTCTGTGGCCTTCAGGGCTACCAGTGGCTCAAGGACAAAGTACAGAATGAAGATGGCAAGAAGCAACAAGCCAAAGTCATGGACCTTCTCCCCATCGCTCACCAGCTGGGATGCACGGTGGCACAGCTTGCTATTGGTGAGACACTGTCAGCCCTGGACCCTGCAGGGAACTTGTCTCCTCCTGAGATACTCCCAAACCCAAGACTGGCTTGTCCTCAGGGAGAGCGCTCTTCCTCAGAGACATTTCTGACATCCATATGCTCACTGTTACCCATCAGTTCTCTTGTTTTCCTCCTCTGGCCCCAGCGTGGTGTCTCCGCAGTGAGGGTGTCAGCTCGGTCTTGCTGGGGGTGTCCAGTGCAGAGCAGCTGATAGAACATCTGGGTGCCCTACAGGTGAGCCGGGGACTCAGAGGCTGAGCCCATCTCTGTCCCCTCCCCAGGAGTCAAGGCCTCACTGTCCAACCCAGAATGGGCCCGTGCGGTCACCCACTACAAGGTCCTCATGTTGCCAGTGAGAGGCCTGGGGTGACAAGACAAAACAGGCACAGCTGTGATTATTTCCCTGCCACTTGGCCCTCAGTGCTGATCCCCTGGGTCCCATAAGTTCATGACCTCAAACCTCACACCCTTCTTCAGTCATCCAACCACCTGATTCTCCTCCAGGTGCTGAGCCAGCTGACCCCACAGACTGTTACGGAGATAGACGGACTCCTGGGGAATAAACCACATTCCAAGAAATAATTCGTCAGGGGCACAGGGACCCAAACCCAAACCACTGCACCCCTACCTACCTGCCCGCCCAGAACTGCTGCCCTACACCCACCTGCTTCAGGCTCGCGATCCCTCACGCTAGAGCCAGAATGGCCCCGCCCACCAACGAGTTCCGGCTTCGATAAGATAATCTCGATATGCATGAACAAAGCCATATCCTTCTACAGTGGGTTTGAGAGGAAAAGTAGTCCGCTGCTCCCTGCTGCGTTCCCCTAGGCCTTTTTGCTAATCCAGGGCATGAGCTACTGGGCCGTCCCCCTCTCTGCCATTTGGTCTTGCTCCCTTTCTCTTACCCCAATAGCCAAAGCCCTTTAAAAAAACAAAAACTAAAACAAAAACAAACGGCAGACATAAACGCAGAGTACCTCAGAAGTGGCCCTTGAAATGTCATCAAGGAGTAATAACCTAGAATAAGAAGTGAGTTGTGATATCATCTGGGACAACGGAAAATTGGGTTCTTACGTTATCTGGTACAAAGGAAGCCAGGCTGGCCCTGGCAGGAAGTAAATGATAATCTTTGAGAAACCAGGACCCTGCCTCCTAGCCAGGAGGTGGAGGGGGGCTTTAAAACTGGAATTAGTGTTAATACGTTGCGAGAGCGTAGGGGTGGGGAATACAGCAACAGCACTGACAAAGTTAGAGGGAAATTTGATGGCTAGCTTGGCTAGGGTAGCCCCTTGGAAAACACAATTGGGCTGTGCTTCGCAGGAAATGGTGACAGCCTTTAGGTCACAGCAGAGATATGGGGCTGACGAATAAAGGTCTGGGGATAGACTTTCAAGCTTTTAGCAGGGCTTCCTACCTGTCAGTGAAGGACTGCAGTCTTCCTTCTGGCAATAATCTTAAAGCAATAATGATGGCCCCTCTTCTGTAAGACTTTCCAGGGAATTGTAAATAAAATCTCAGCTTAATCCTTCCTCAGTCACTGCGTCTTGACATTGCAGGGGATGGGACGTTAGGCTCTCAGTCTCAGATAGCTGGCCCTCTAAACCCTTGCCATTAGAAAGTTCCAGTACTAGCTTTCTCTCCATTGCTCAGGTGCCTCAGGGACCCAAGCATTGTGCTCCTAGGCACTGCTCTCATCAAGGACCCAGGCACCAGATTACTCGGGCCCCAGTTTTCTTCCTTTCTTCAGTTGCCACATTCCTTAAAATCCAGAGAGATCTGGCTTTGTAGTCTTTTTCCCCTCTGACACCATTGCCCTTGTTTCATTTTGAAAGTTGTCTTGTACTTCTTAATTTCCCTCTTGCCTGATACCTACACATATGTCAAGGAACTATCTGGGTGGTTTTCTTGTGGCTGAATGGCAGGGGCTGTTTTGAGGTGGAGGCTTTGGGATTTGGTGAAGGAGAGGTAAAACAAAACCCGGTCCATGGTTGAGATGATACAGAGAAAGGGAAAGGAGTTATCTTTATAAAGGAAAACAGAAAACAAGTGAAAGATTAGGTGTGAGCGTGGCAGAAAACCAGGATCGAGCGGGATTATTTCAGAAACCGCCCCTTAGTCTTCCCTAAAGGACTCTGATTTCCCTGAGACAGAAAGTGGGTGGAAAGTTACAACCTTTAAAGATCACAAGGCAAGAAAGGATGAGATCTGCCTTCCTTAAAATACAGCCTCACCATCTCCCTGCTACCCATACTCACCCTTGATCCTAAAGCTGAGAGAGCAGAGTAAAATCAATTTCCAAAAGAGAAACAGCAGCATGCCATTTTTTGGATTAGTAACGAACTGGATCAGCTTATGAATACTTACATCCCACTTCTATCATCTTCCACTCATTTTGGAAGACTGTGGAGGAAATGAAGAGGTAAAATGTATGACTAAACTATGACTAGTTATTCTGTAACATACAAATATTTATAAATTCAAAATAGTCCTCTCTTAAATAATTACCTTGGAGAGGTATGCACTTACTTTAATAATGCTTCCCTCATTTCTCAAAACATTAAAAAAAAAAAACCCTCCTTATAATTACCTTCAGAGCCAGTTTAGAAACCCCTTGAAAGAAAACTTCTTTTATCGTCACACCTCATTTACCACATTTATCACTCTACCTCATTCATTAATTTAACAAGTATTTGTTTACCGAGTCCTACTATGGGATACAATGGCGAACAAAATCAGACACAGAACAACCTTTGTGGTACTTACAGATGGGCAAAACAAATAACCCCAAAGAGAAACTTTAGTTATCCAAAGTTCAGAGGAAACGCTGCCATGAGAGCTGACAGAGGACTAGGCGTACTAAGGCGAAAGCAAGAAGGTGAGAGGGATAGCACACAAGAAAGCCTTGTGGCAGAAAAAAGTGCCAGCCGGAGGTCTCCAAAGCCAGAGTGTCTGAAGAGGGAAGGGAAGCAGAATGTGAGACATGGGTAGGTTCAGAACACAAAGAGACTTCACAGGGCATTTTAGAATATTATCTTTATCTTAAGAACAGCAGGAAACCCTCTAGATCAGTTATCTATTGATACACCACAAATCACCTCCAAAATTTAGCAGCTTCAAAGAACCTCTAAACACTTAATTTTTTTCATCATTTTTTTTTGTGTGTGTGTGATTCTCTGGGCTGGCTGGGGCAGGTGGGGGGCTCCTCTGTTGTTTTTACCTAGGCTCACTCATGTGTCTGAATTCAACTAGCAGGTTGGCTGAGTAGGAAAATCTGAGATGGACTTACTAGTATGTCTCATTGTTAATGCTGGCTATCGGCTGGGGCTCCTCAGGTCTCCTCCATGTGGCCTCATCCCCCACTGGTTTGAATTGCCTTAGATGGTGGTCTCAGGGAAATATTGCAAACCGACAAAGGCAGAAACTGCAAGGTCTCTGAAGGACTATGCTCCAGAATTCATCACTTCTGGCACAGTCTACCAGTCAAGCAAGTCATGGAGGGATAGGGAAATGACCCCAATTCCTTCTCCTCAATGGGAGAAGCACATTAAAAGGTTTAAAACAGGAGTGCAAAGGACGCGTGGTAGGACATGATTGAGTTTGAGATTTAGGAAAGTCACTCTAAGCAGTGTGGAGAAAAGCTTGCCCTAGGCCATAACAGCTGTGGATGAACTGGTTAAAAGGTTCCCTTCGGGGTCTAAGCAAGATATGACGGTAGCTTGGACTAGGGTGGTATACTGGAGGTAGAGAAAAGTAGGTGGTTTAGAGGGATATTTAAGAAGCAAAATGAACTGGGCTTGGTGATAAGTCAGTAAAGGAAGATGAAAATGAGGGAGGGGTCAAGGATAACACCTAAATTTCTGGAGTTAGATAAAGAAAGAAGTAGAAAACACTGGAAGAGATGCTGATTTGGACAAAGGGATCATCGGTTTGGGTTCCTGGAGATAAATAAGAAAGGAAATGACTGAATATCCAGGTCTGAAGTTTAGAGAGGCTTTAACTGTCAAACACTTTGGGAACATTTATATAATCATATCTACCTTGAAAGTTTAAGGTTTAATCACCAACTGGAGATGTTAAAAGATGTGAGATCTCAGAACAGCATTCCAAAGAGAAGTTCCAAAACCGTTTTGAATTATGACAGTGTCATTAGAATAAGTAGATAGTTTCCCCCAAATGACCATGAAAACAATAAATTCAGAAGTTCTGAAATGTTTGCTTAAAAATAATGGTCTCCCTCCTCACAAGAGATTATCCTCTAAGGTTTTAACAATCTAGTTTAAAAGCAAAACCAACTCTACATTGCCATGGATGTAGAGAAGCCCATCTTGTATTGACCAAGAGAGATGGGTGTTGAAAATATTGAGTAGTGAGAAGTTAAAGTGAACACAATATAGGCTGGGGGCACAAGATAATAATTACAGCTAATGTGTGGTGTTTACTCTATCTGTGCCAAGCACTGTTCTAAGCACTTTACATATATAGGTTCATTCAATCCTATTATTACCCACATTTTATAGGTGAGGGAACCAAGGCCCAGAGAAGTTAAGTAACTTGCTCAGTGTCACAACTATTAAGTAGTAGGGGCTGGGATGTGAACTCAAGCCAGCTGGTTCTAGATATTACCCTCCACACCGGAACATGGATTGCAGGTCCAGGAGAGGAAGGTCAGAAGGAGGCAGTTGGGGATGGGTGTGGCACCATGAGGGAATGTGGGCTGTGAATACTATGTCCTGTTTACCTGTCAAGGAGGTCAGATCCCTGAGTCAGAACTCATGCTGGACTGCTTTGCTGGAACCATCATGGTATGTGGGTGTCCATGCCTGGCTACTCCGGAAGGAATGGATTCCCAGCATTCCTAAGGCCATGGTCCTGAAATCTAAGGCCCTCCTTAGGTTGAAATGTCAGCTGGGAATTGAAGAGTTTGAGGAAAAAAAAATTGGGGGAGCCAGCCTTGCAAAAAACACAGGAGAGTCATGGATACTAAGGCCGGAATGAGAACTACTTCCAGGCAGCATGCGTTCAAACATCCAAGAGCCCACTAAAGACTGGGCAGAATGGGCACTGTCACTGGCTGAGGAAGTGTGTTTGGGTAGGGTCGTAAAAATGTGATCAACTGAATGAACAGGCCCAAGGGGCTGTAGAGACCCGTGCCAGTGGCTGAGGTGGGGCACAGGAAGGGGACAGGGGAGGTTGCACAAAGTAGAATTAGAGAACACAGCCTTCGTGTTGGAGGATGAAGGAATGGAGGAAGTAGAAGGTTGTGGGCTTCTTATCGCCCCAGTCCCGGCACTACTTGGGCCTCCTAGCCCTACTCCCGGATCAGCTCCGGCAGCATTGACATTCCCGGCCTCTGGCCTCCACCGCCCCCACGCGTGCCACAGCAGGGAGCGGCCAGACCACTGCGTGACGCCTCAAGGGGCGGGGTCTCATAATTAAAAGGGGCCAGAAGTCGCGGCGCGGGCCCCAAGACCTGACCCGGGTCACAGGGAGAGCCAGCTCGTCCTGCCCACAACGTCGGCCACATTAGCGACATCCTCGAGTCCGCGGGGGGCACCATGCAGCTCCTGGTGAAGGTGCCGTCTCTTCCGGAGCTGGGAGAGCTGGACTGCAACATCTGCTACAGGCCCTTCAACCTCAGGGGCCGCGCGCCCCGCCGCCTGACCGGAACGGCGCGTGCCCGCTGCGGCCACACACTCTGCACCGCCTGCCTGCAAGAGCTGGTGGCGCGCGGCGACCGCAGCGGAGCGGCAGCACGCATGGTGCGCTTGCGCCGTATCGTCATGTGCCCCTTCTGCCGGGCGCCCACCCCGCTCCCGCGCGGCGGGGTCATGGAGGTTGCTGTCGACCCGGACTTGTGGTCACGGTTGGAGGGAAAAGCGCGTGCGGAACGTGAACCTGATGAGGCGGGTAGCCCAGTAAGGGAAGGTGGTGACGCCAACAGAGAGGCCAACGATGAGGAAAAGGAGAGCGAGAAGGGGTCTGGGTCGAGGAGCGCAGGGTGGCGCACTGTACGACGGCTCTGTGACAGGTTGCTGGCTTCGGTGCACCGCTGGCGGCGCCCGCTGCCTAGCAACGGTGAGTGGCCAACCCCGGAGGCTGTGGAGGAGAGTGCCCAGGAACACCAGGGTTAGGCTGCATCCTCTTGATGCCACTAACCCTTCTTCTTTCCCCCAGTGCTATACTGTCCGGAGATCAAGGACTTTGCCCACATGAACCGCTGCACGCTGTAACTCCGGGACCCGGAAGTGAAGGCAGAAGGAAGGTGGGAGCTGCATTCTCAGGGCCTACAAGGGGCTGATGCCAAAGCTACCCCCTCTCCCATCCAGGACTGGCACTGATGAGGAAGTGGATCCGAGGGCAGGAGGGAACGCTCTGGGAGGTGTTGATGCTGAGCTGGGGAGGCTCCTAGACGAATCTCCCCCATCTGCTGACTGTGTCAGCCTTACATATTCAGGATGGAGTGGCCCAGGGATGATAAAAACAGTCTGCGTTCCCGTGGGAAGAATACAGATTGTTTCCTTAGCTGTGACTTGGCTTTTGTCCAAGGCAGCTCTGATGTGTGGGAGCAACAAGTCCCATTTTAGCAATTCTGTGTCAACGGTTTGAAAATTTCAGAAAGATGGAGCAGGAGGAAAAGGCTGATTTTCAGGTCATGTTAATCTCACTTCTCTACAAAGTAAGAGAACTAAGAAAAATAAGCCCTTTGGTTTCCCCACCCCTCTCTCCACCTCGGTGCTGGAATGCCTGCTGTCTCCCCACACCCCAGTACTGTGTCCCTAAAATTACCAAGATGCCACTGCCTTGCTTCATTCCTCAATCTCCCTTCAGCCTGTTAGGGCAGATATCAGAAGGTCCAAAGAACATTAATCTGAGGCACCTAATTAGGGCCTATCAAGGATAGAAGGGAGAGACATTTGGTAAAACCATCCGATTTTAAACTTTTGATATTATCTGTATTTTTATAGTCAAAAGGGAACACGGTCACTACTGAAAAAAGATGCCCATTTAATTTTGTATCCAGTAGTTGGACTTGTGTTGTATGTCATGGATTCTCCATCAATATCTTATAGTACATAGTTGGTGTGAGCTTGTTGGAAGTGCAAAATCTCAGTATTCCACTTCAGACTTACTGAATCAGAACCTGCATTTTAACAAGAAACCCAGGTGATGTGTGCACCTTAATATTTAAGGATTGGTCCACATCCTAGGTGGTCTAGGATATTATCATCTATGGGTTGAATATTTAGAATACAAATGGTATTTAATGTTATATAC
This sequence comes from Desmodus rotundus, assembly GCF_022682495.2. Taxonomy (NCBI): domain Eukaryota; kingdom Metazoa; phylum Chordata; class Mammalia; order Chiroptera; family Phyllostomidae; genus Desmodus; species Desmodus rotundus. The sequence continues at coordinate 71,637,905 of NC_071395.1, forward strand.
TATTTTACTGTTTTTTAAGTGACATTTTCTGTTGAAGACATCTTAGATTCTTCATCAGCATAGTTGCATTTTCCTCTGAATTAAAAATGTGAACTTAAGTATAAGCCTCAATTTTTTTAACCATATTTTGGCTTTTTTCCTGTCCTTAAGTCTCAGCTTAAATGTTCCCTGTCTTGGGAGGCCTTTCTCAGCATTCAACTTGGTGTTGCCCCTTCCCTCACCTTCTAAGGCATGCCTTGTTTTACGTTCACTGCTTTTATATGTTTTGTTGGTACCCCCCGCCCCCCAAACTAGAATGTAAGCTTCATGAGAGCAACGACTGACTTGTGACTGTTGTATCTCCAGGCTAACAACAGTGTTAATGTATAGTGTGTACTCAATAAATGTTTGTTGGATTTATCTTAAATTCTTTAACACTCAAAAAACTGATCTCTCTCGGCCTCTGAGCAGCCCTGGCAGTGAACAACATATGTCAAGGAAGTGTCTAACAGTTCAAATATTTAGCCAGCTATGGAGGTCTAACCCTACTCACCCCCACAGCTCCTTCACAAAAAAAAAAAAAAAAAAAAAAAGTACTTCTACACACTTGGAACTAAACCTGTGGAGCTTTGGTGACCTCTACTGACTCTTGTGGGAACTAACAAACTTGAAGGTGGAAAGGATGATCAAAGGATGAATAGAAGGCAGTTCTGAATCTCCAGGCACCCCTCCCACACTTGTGTAGGAGGAACCCTGCTCTCTAATCTCAACCTGAGGCCTGTGTCAGGTGTCCCGCTGCTCACCTTCCATCTCTAAACCGAGCTCATCATTTTAGGGTTGGGGTTGGAAAAAGGGCCTCGGAGTTCTACTTGATAATCCAAGAAATAAAAATGAGAAAAAACTAGTCACAAGATCTTTTAAAAGAGAAACAAAGATAATATGAAACAATAGAAAGCAACACTGTTTTATCCATCCCCCCAATCAAAGAACACCCCCACTCAAAAATAACAAAGCACACAGAAAGGAAAGTATAATTTATATGTACAACCAATAAACCTGATACAGAAGAGGGGATTGGGATTGACCAGGAGTGTGAAAAAGAGACTGGGAAATGGGCAGCAAGAAAGTGAAGGGGCAGCAAAGAGGAAGTGGGGGGTTCGCCATGCAAACTGCCACTCTCCTCAGCCCCTCCTGGGGAGGAAGGTGTGCCCATGTCTCCCTAACCTGCCCTTATTATTTTGCTCTGGTCCTAAAAGCAAAGTAGTCCCCTGATTAGGCCCCCTGCCTAACCCACTCAAATTTAGTCCATATTCAGGCCTTCAGGAGAGATGGAAGTCCTCAAAAAATTTGAGCCCTAGAGCTGGGGCTTCCCCCAATACCTAGCCCATTGTGTTCTCTCCTACCCTTTCTAGGTTACCTGGGTCCCTAGGGCAGATTGGGAAGCTCCTCTTTGGCTTGAGGGAGTATTGCCCAACCATTACTCTCTTTGTGGGGGGTAGTTCTTGGCCCCTGTGGAGGGGGTAAGATGCCCAACACAAGATGCCAGTACACAGGAGGTAACTGAGCCAGTGAATGGCGCCTTTATTCTGAGGCTGAACAGCAATTGACTCCCTTGTAACTGCTCCACACTATTTGAGAGGTAGGGGAAGGAAACATGCAGCCGCCCCTCCTCTTCCCTTCCTCCCTCCCCAGGCTCATTGTCATCCCTATCTAAAGTCCCCCTCCTCTCTTCAAAGCTCCTCTCCCCCACCAAAATTTCTAAAGGCCAGGCAATGCTAACCCCCCACTTCTGCACAACATGGAGCTTATATTATATTGCAGGAATAGATTGGGGAGGATCCACCTCTTTCCTCCCTACAACCATTTATTGAGAAGCTGTGTATGTTTGGCAGTGGAGGATAAAGGTACTTGGAAGACCCTGCTAACCCAGACCTCTTCTCACCAGCAGTCTTCAAAGCATGGTGGGAAAGGTGCTTGGGAGTGGAGAAAGACAAAGGGCTCTTCTTGAAGAGAGGAGTCACAGAGAGGGGCAAAGGGGCTCCTAGCCCAGTGGTGGCCCAAGGGGTGGGGAAGGTGGAAGATTGGCAGCAGGCCCCAGAGCCTGAGCTGGGGGTCGACCTCGGGCACGGGGCCTGGGTGATGGGCAGGCCTGGGATCCAGTCAGTCGTCTATACAGATCACCTCCCCGGCTCGGGGCTCCTTCCGATCCAGCCCGTCTGACACCAATGCCCCCACCATCTCCTTCTCCTTCTTCACCAGCACTGGAGGGCCGTTGGTGGCGGCTGTTTGGGCAAGGGATAAGGAAGTGTCAATCCCTATTTCACTCCCAAACATCACTTTCTGACAATAGTATATTCTCATTTCCAAGTCACCTCATGCTACTTGCAATTGTCCAGGGTAGTGGTAGGAAGACCAGGGCAACCCCTCTCCCTGATATTTCCCTTCGTGCCACATGATGGAACACATGTTCCAACCCTCACTATACTCCCTTTTCATTCATATTCTTTTTCCCCTGAAGTAACACAGATGGAAGAGGCTCAGGTGAGAGCTACCAACCTGTAGAACCACTGAAACCCTGGATAAGGTTTTTGACAAAGGAAATGGAAGAGAAGCTAAGAAAGGGTGGGATGAAGAAAGCCCAAAACAATTTCTTCCTGTAAAACACGGGGTACTTCCAAGGCAATGAGATGGGCTACAGCAATAAAAGGGTAGCTGAGCAGGAATAAGCTCAGAAAAGGAGAACTGAGAGGAAGTCAGCTGACCTGTGATGAAGGACCCTGCAGGCATCTGGCTGTAATTGGCGCCTGCGGCGGCCAGGGCCCCTACGGGAGCGGTGCTGAAGGCTGCCCCGTACCCCGGAGGTGTAGCATAGGGACCTGGGGGAAACACCTGGAATAGAGAGCAAGACCAGGTTAGAAGGTCCACAGTCCAAAAGGAAAGAAGCTGTAGGGAAAACGTTATGGGCCAAACTCCAGAACTACTGCAGGGTATAGCACACAGGCATGGAGACTCAAGGGTGAGGAATACGCTAGAGTGTATCGTTTTTCCATACTGTATAGGACTCAATGTACGTGTATGTACGTGTGCAGGAGGAGTACCAACAGGGGAACGCAGTTAGAGGGAAAGGGGGTTACCGGTGTGGGGTGAGGCTCCGTGCCCTTGCTGGCCAGCCGGCTGAGGATGCTGCGCTCTGACATCTGAAGGCGGGCTGCGATGGGGGGTATTCGAGACAGCGTGGCTGGCAGGCGGGTCACGTCTGCCTTCATGTCGCTCAGCAATTCCTCCAGCTGGTTCAGAACTGGGGCCCGGGCCACGGAGAAAGAAGGGCAAGAGAAAGACAGGCAAAGGAAGAGATGGAGCCAGGAAAAGAGATGAGGAGTCAGATGGACAGATAAAGTCAGAAAAAGAGAGCAAGAGGACACATGTCAAAGAACCAGAGAAGAAAATTATAGAAGTAGGCAGAAAAAGAGTGACTCGGTGGAAGGGGAGTAAGTGTCAGGTAAAGAGGCAGAGAGACCAGATCACCACATAGAGAGATGAAGAGAGAAGAAAGGAGGAAAGGGATTATGGAGAAAAGGGAGACAGGGGAGGACATTGGAAGACATGGGGGCGGGGAGTTGTCAGAACATCCCGTACTGGAAGAGTGAGGTTTTGGGGTTGGGGATGACGGGAAGGAAATAGTCAGGAGGCACGGGGAAGTGGTAGGTGGTGTCAAAGATTTAGGGATCAAGGTTTTAATATGTAATGGGGGAGGGAGGTTAGAGGGTCAGCATTACAGATTCAAGGAATTAGAACAGGTATCAAAGGTTCCAGGAGTCAGTCACTACATCAGATAGGATTAGATGGTTAAAGGGCTTTGGAATTTATTATTTTATTTTCAAGGTAAGAGGGTTTGGGAGGAAGGGTTGAAGGTCAGAGGGAAGTTTCATGGGGTAGGGTCAGAGAGTGGGATGGTGGTAGTTTCTGCCTTGTGGGGTGAATGAGATGGGAGGAATGTGATTTGTGGGATTACAGATAAGGACGTTTGTGGGCTCTACACAGGCCAAGACCCCAGGAAGGGTGCTATTAGCAGTATGGCAGGCGTGTGGGTCAGCAAAGAAGTTCTGCCCGTTAGAGGGGATGTGCAGTCTCATGGGGTTCTGGGGAGAAAATCCCTCTTTTAAGCACTGATGTGAATGCTACTAGGCATGGATGAGGGCTGGCTGCACAAACCCTAGAGACTAAAAACCAAGGGGATGTCAGGTGGGTCAGGGGTGGGGTTAGAGGTCAGAGGGGGGTGGTTCAGAGGGAAAGGGGTCAGAGGGATGGGAAGATTTTGAGGGATGCGGGGTGAAGACTTACGCAGCGTTGTGGGCCCTCCCCCGCGCGGGGCCGCCGCGGCCCTTACCCTTGTGCAGTACAGCGTTGGCCGGCTTGTTCCCCGCCAGCGACTCCTTGGAGAGGTGCTGGTGGCTCTCAGCCAGGCACTCGGCCTCGGCGAAGCGGGCGTGGAGGGCCATGGCGGGGTGCGCCGGCTCCTGCGATAGATTCAGGTAGGCCGCCCGCCGAAGCTGCTCCTCAATCACCAGCGCCTGCTCCAGGAGCTGAGGGCATGGAGAGAGGGGATTAGTGCAGAGATCTGCCAGCACTGAGTGGGTGGATGGTGGGCCAGAGGCAACCCTGGAGACCACACTGCCCTCTCTGCTGGCCCAGAGCACTCGCAGCTCCACACCAATACCACCCCTAGCATCAGCCCAGATCCAGACCACAGTCCCAAACACAAGGTTACACTCTGGTCTTGGCCTCAAGTATCACCACCATCCTCACAGTGTTAAACCCTACAGCCCAACCAGATCTGGGCCCACCTCTGGCCCAACCCCTCTTCAACATTGTTCCTTTCTTCCCTCATCCCCACCTTGAATCTCCGGGCCAGAAACTTATTTTTCATCTCCAGGAAGTTTCCCTTATTGGCTTCAGTTTTAAATGGCTCATTGATAATGGCAAACTGAGCGTCATTCTGGATGTCCTGCCACCGTGCGTAGCCATGGCTGCCGATGAAGGAAGGGGACCATCAAGGAATTTAACAGGGCTGGGCTGGGCTATGGACACTTCTTCCTTTTGGCTTGACCTCCCCCAAGTGTGGCACTATGCCCCCTTCCCTGGGTGTGGATGCTTCTTCTCTGTAATTCTCCTCTCCAGGTTGAGAGAACCTTTTCTTTTCCTTTCTTGTATTTCTATCAAAGGATACAGGACAATCCCAGCCAGAAGCCAATAGTCATGTCTTCGGTGCCAGATCTCATTGAGTTTCCCTGAGGAAATGGCTGCCCGTTCCTCATTCTGCCATAGTGTGTGAAGCTCTGAAAAGAGAATGGAAGACAGATGAGGCATCAGGAGTTTTCAAGCCACATCCAGCCCAATAAATAGGTAGAGATGAAGGAACTGAATAGTGGTAGAGAATACTAAGGGCTCTTTATGAGGAACAAGTCAAGGTTAGGGTAGGGCTAGGAATAAAAGTAGTTACAAACAAGGTTCGAGTTAGAATTAAGAATAAAGGTATGATAAAGATAACTTTGGAGTGAGGAGTACACTTAAGAAGGCCTGAGGGCAAGGAGAAATAGCATGCACCATTTCATTGGTGGGTACTTGGAATTAAAGGTAGCAGAAGGCTTCAGGCAAAATGAGAAACCCCACAAGGATGAGAAAATCCCAATGAAAAGTAGGTGGCAGTAAGAGGCGCCCCCACCTGTAAAGCCACCATCTGCAATATTGAACATGAACCTCGGCTTCTCTGCCTTCTCCTCACGTCGCCCATTGGATCGTGGCTCATCTCGAGGAGGCCCAGGTCGAAGCTCCCGGCCCCCTTTAACATCTTCTGTTAGGGCAGATGGAGCTAAGCTCACACCTCAGGAGTCTCCTTCCAGGTCCCAAGACTACATACACCCTGTACTGTTTTGGGACTTGGAACAGCTATCCACCCAGGATCTAGGCATTTGGTCGCCCAGACTCCACCTCCCCTGATTTCCCCAGGAAGCCAGGTCCCAGTCCTTCCACCCATTACCTCTCTTGCCCAAATCCCCCGTTTCCCCTTCCGGCCTCTCCCTGTGTTCCTGTCCATCCAATGACTTCTCCTCTCCCCTCTCTCCTGGCGTTGACTCTGTGGCTGTGGAAGTGGGTAAGGGACAGAAAGGGAGGATGTCACCCTCATTCCCTTACCCCAGAAGAGGAAACCCTCAAATTCTAAGCCCATCACCCCTAAGTCCATGCACCCACCTGACTTCTCTCTGTCCCCCCGGTACCCAGTTTCAGGCTCCATCTCTCCATGTACCCCTGGCTCCTCATCCTCTAGAGGAATCTTCCTTGACTCCAGCCGCTCCCCGAGTGATAGGGCGGGGCTGGGGGCATCAGCCTGGAAGACAGCAATGGGTCCAGATGAACTGGAGGGCTACCAGACACCTGGCCTCCAAGATCCCCCCACTCTCTCTCCTCAGGGGAGCCACACACTTCTGTGTCCATCTTCTCCCCAATTCTGCTATTCTCTGGCTTCTCCTCCTGGTTTTCAGCTTCATCCTTCTCAAGTGGTGTCCTTATGCCATCTCCTTTCTCACTTGGAGCTGGAGTAGCTACAGGGGGAAGAAAGAGTAAAGAAGGCAGAAACTCCCCCACCTTAACTCCAACCCCTCTGTGTCTGGTCCCATCAGATACTGGCCTCATCTCCTCTCCTGCCCTTCTAGCCCAATTACCAGGTTTAGAGGTGCAAGGACTATTTGTAGCAGAAGCCTCAGGGGTGGTGGGAGACGTTTTGGTAGGAGAGGAGGCTCTGGAGGAGCGCTTAGAGTCAGCACTAGGGTCAGGCATCAGCTCAGGCATCGACCAGCGCCCATTGATGTGCTCAAACTCCTGTACCTGAGAGGAGAAGGGGAGTCACAGACGCAGAATCTGCTTTAGGCAATGGACACACAGGAAATGCCAGTCCCCTCTGTCTCATCTCAAACTAGCCTGAGCTTGGAACTCAGGGACACAAGGCAGAGGAGAGACAGGGCCCAGGCAGCCAGCTTGGTTCCTTTTTTTTTTTTTTTTTCTTTAAATATTTATTTTAGACAGAAGGGAAGGGAGGAAGACAGGGAGAGAAACATCAATGTGTGGTTTCCTCTTGCTAGCCCCCGTACTGGGGATCGGGCTCACAACCCAAGCACATGCCCTGACTAGGAATCAAACCAGCGACCCTTTGGTTCACAGGCTAGCACTCAATCCACCAGCCAGGGCTCCAGCTTGGTTGGTTTACTGAGGGGAAGACTGATACCTTTTTCTTGACGAGAGACATGACGCCAATGCGGGTCAACACTTGCTGGCGACTCAGGCCCTCCCGAGGGACCCCGTCAGCAAATGTTTCAGAGCCATCTGCCCCAGGCTCACAGAGATGGCGCATGAACAAAGACACATAGGCCCTAAGGAGCATGGGGATAGAGAGTGGGTTAGAAAAGCCTTGAGGGGCACAAGAATTATAGAACCCCTCAACCTTAAACTCCCTAGGTACCTCCAGGGGTCCTCCCCTGAACCTCTCTAAATCCTAAGCCCCCATCTGCCCCTCCCCTTATTCTTCCACTGTCTCCTTGACTTTGGTACTTTGTTCCTAGGCCCCATCAGTCAGCTCTTCATCCTTTCCACCAGCTCCCTGCCTGGTTATGGTGGCCAAGTAAATGTGAGGCAAAGACAGTCCAGGAGAGGCTCCTCTCTTAACCACCTCTTCTATGGGGAAGGAAGCCTGGCCTCTCTACTCTAAGCTCGTCTGAGGGAGGGTGGGTCAGGCTAAGCCCACCCCCCAGGAATCCGAGCCAGGAACGGCAGGGAGCATGATGATCAGTTGAGTAAGATCACATCATATGGTGGCCAAGAGGAAGAAAGTAACACCCAAAGCTCTTACCCTTTCATCCAACTCTGTCCCGTATCACCCACACTCACTTGAACTCCTTCTCAGTCTTGCCCCTTAGGTCTCGCACCAGCCACTGAGTGGTGAAGGCATCTTGCGGCGGCATCCCCCAGCGCATCACAGCATTGAGGAAAGCCTTCCGCTGACGGGTGTTGAATCCCAACACCTGAGAATGGGGGAGAGGACAGAGTGGGTAATGGTGTCCAGGCATCTCATTTCTTGGTCCTTTCTCCCCTCAGTGACTCAATTTCCAACCCTCAGCCTTCATTCGCTTCTTAGGGAACTCTTGGGGGCCCAGATCCAGCTCTCACCTCAATGTTGCCCCCAACTCGAGCCAGCAGTGGAGGCAGTGGCTTATCCTTTTCATTCCGGAGCTGCCTCTTTGACTGTCGACGCCCTGGGCAGGGGTGACCCCAGTTAGTAGATCCACAACATCTTCCACCCCTCAGTCCTTCCCAACACCCCATTCCCACAAGATACAAAACTCAGGTAGGGCCTATGTCATGTCTGAGGTACTTCTAATTTCCTTCCAAGCACTTTCATAACTACTAACTCAGTAGGTCTAAAAGAATCAAGCAATACTGAAAAAATCAGTAGTGAATACTTGATGCAAGCAAGACTACTGCTGGGAATGTAAAATGATGTAACCTTTCTTGATCTTTCATTTGGGAATCTAAGCCTGTGTGGTTAGATACTCCAAATTTTAACAGTGGTGAGATTAGGGATATTTCTTCCTTTCTGCTTATCTATAATCTTTATTTTTTGTCTACAAAAAAGCATTCATTTACATAAAAACAGTGGGCTTAAACGATAATAGGAAGTGAAATGGGAAGAGATGTGGTAGAAAGTCAGGAAAACAGATGCTACCTTCAGGACGCTCATCAAAGTCTTCATCCTCCTCCTCTGATCCCACTGAGTATTCTGACTGGTTATCTGAGAGGGGAAAGGGTGCAGTGGTCACTGATGGCTCCCTGGACAAGGCCCTTCTGCCCTGACACCTCCTGGGGATGCTGGATGACTGCCCACAGCCTAACTTTGGGACCATATATCATGAACCATGTCCACTTACCACCCACCTTGTCTCTGGGCACCTCCTGAATCCTGTGTAACCCACAAAAACTCCTGGGTGTCCATGTGAGCCCTCCACAACCACCAAGTAGCTTAGATCACCTGCAAATCCTCCTGGCCTCTGGGTAGCTCCTACCCATCCTTCCTAATCTCTTTCACCTTTAGTAAGGAAAGCCCTGACCTCTAGGCCTCTCTTTCCAACTAAATGCCCCTGGCCTCCAGGCCCCTGCTCACCACTCTTTGCTTCTCATTTTCTGCATGGGGCGACAGGGGTGGGCAGGGAAAGACAGTACTCACCTTGGTCTTCCTGAGCAGCATCATTGTAGTTAACTTGCTTGCGAACACGCTTGCCCTTGCCAAGATTTCGGGCTAGGTCTTCCTGTTGTTGTTCATAGTGATGTCTCAGTAGCTTTTCCCAGTAGTCAGGATCCACATTCTCCTCCTGCTTGATGATCTCTCGTTCGATCTCCTCAATCTGAACAGCAGCAGGATGAATGCTAGTGGGCTCCCTTTTAACCCAGTCCTTTCCTCCTGCCTCTTACTTCTCAACTCTGTGAATTTCCTGGAAATTGCACATTTTCCTTTTCCTTATCTTTTAACTTCAATATGCTTCTCCTCATTATTTCCCTTTTTTAAATCTCTCCTCTAGTACCCTCTGTGTCCCTCCTGCTCTGCCTCAGAAGGTACCCTTCAATGTTTACCAGTGCTTTCTGTGACTGTCTTTCTCCAAAGTCCAATGTCACCCATTAGACCCAGAAGTTGTTTGTGGTCTACTAATGCTCTTTGCTGGCCACTATGGTAAAAGATCGGATTTTTTAAAAAAGGAAAAAACAAGAGGAAGGGGGATCCTCCTTCTTCAAGGTCCAGCAAAGGAAACTGCCCTTTAGAGTCAGCCCAGGATAGACAGCAGCTAGACCCAGCCTCTCACCTTGTCTTCCTCCCGCACCACATACTGGGCCACTTTGAAGGAACTGAGGTATTCGTTCATGTTCTGCACGTCTGTGTCCTCAGTCGCATCCTGGTTCCGGTCCAACAGCCGAGCAATGGCCTCATTGTCATAGTGAATCACACTGCTATCCTCCTCCTTGTTCTCCCCTGGTGGAGATGAGGAATAAGAGGGAACTCCTGAGTTCCAACAAGAACCTCAGGCAGAACTTTTAAAAGATCAAAGGAAAGCATTCTACTTTGCTTCTCTTCCACAGGAGCTCTGGAGAAGGCCCTTTCCCTCGGAAGTCAATGTAGCAATTTGCTGTTTTCAACCCTACATATTAGGAAAGAGACCAACCTTCTTCCACAGACTAAACAGAGGAGTTTGTCTTCAAGGGTTTCAGAAGAGAAGTACTCACAGGAAAGCAGGTGCCAGTTTCCAGGGAACTGCAAAAGAGGTTCTCACCCTCATTTTCATCCTTAAATAGCTCCTCAGTGCCAAATTTGAGGATGTCATCCAGCTCCTGCTTGGACATGGAGCCTGCCTTGGAGCCCAGCCCAGGCCGCACCACCAGATGTGTGAGCATCATCTTTCTCTTGGCCACTTGTGTGATTCGCTCTTCCACTGATGCACGAGTCACAAACCGGTAAATCATTACTTTGTTGGCCTGGCCAATCCTATGAGCCCGGCTAAAAGCCTGCAGGGGGCAGAAGAAAGTGAGGATGGCCAGGGGAGTGGCAGGAGAGAATGCCACCCACATGCTCAGGAAAGGAGGCTAGCAGGAAAGAGTCTCCAACTACCACCCCTCTCCCCTACCAAGAGGTTTATTTCTGACCCCAGAACACAACACCCTCCTCCGTGAACTCATGCCTCCTTGCCAAAGGGTGCGGGAGCTCTAGGAGGGGAGTTCCCACCTGAATGTCATTATGAGGGTTCCAGTCAGAATCGAAGATGATGACAGTGTCTGCAGTGGCCAGATTGATGCCCAAGCCCCCAGCTCGGGTAGACAAGAGAAAGCAGAATTGTTGGGCCCCAGGAGCTAGGAAGTGTGAATTAGGAGATCAGGCTTTTCTTGTAGCCAGTAATTCAGTCTACCTGCTCCTAGGTGTTCCCTGACTACAAACAACCAACCATGTCCCAACTCAAAAGCTCAAGTGGCTAATATCCTCCCAGGCCAAGCCCCTCCCTGCCCAGAACCTAGGCACAGGTTTCTCAGGCCTCCCACACACAGCAGGGACCAAGGTATCTCCCCCCTTACCATTGAATCTATCGATGGCCTCCTGCCTCAGGGCACCAGTGATGCCACCATCGATGCGCTCATATTTGTAGCCTTCATAGTCTAAGAAGTCCTCTAGTAAATCTAACATTTTGGTCATCTAGAGCAAGGGAAAAGAAGTGAGTCCAGAATGCAGAGGCAGTGGTGTGCCCTGTCTGCTCTGACTACCCATTTTAACTCTCTCTCCACCCCAGTCTTAACACTTGTACCCCTGCATTCCCATGCTCCCCTGGTGCTGCTTTTGCCACCCCCAACACTCCCACATTCCACACATTTGTCGAAATTTCTTGCTTTCTCCTAAGGCAGAGCATCTTCTCTGAGACCCATGAAAAGGTTTCAAAGAAACCTACAAGCCCCCTGAAAATCTGTACACACTTATATAACTATGCAGCTTTCCTACAGTGTGGACCCATAGCTTTCATCAGATTTCCAAAAGGTCTGTGCTCTCCTCACCTCTCCAATAAGGTTAAGAAATAGTACCAGTCCCCAGAGACCTCCTTGAAGAGGCAGATGGTTCGCCCTCTCTCCCTTCTCTCTATCTGACTTAAAAGAAGCTGAACAACAACTCCCAAAGAACAGAAATCAGAAGCCAAGAGGAATTTAGCTACACTGGAAACTCTTAAGGGTGTAATCTCCTAACTTTTCAAACTATGGCAGGCACAGAAATGAACAAGATAAGGGATTAAATGTCTGATGGTGAAAATGAGCTATGGGACTGGGTCACCTGTGAGAAGATGAGCACTCTGTGTCCTTGCTCCTTTAGCTTCCGCAGCATCTTCTGCAGCAGCATGAGCTTCCCAGATGCCTTAATAAGTGCTCCACCCTCATAAGCCCCACTGGGGAGTTTTGGGGACTCCTGAAAAAAGGGAGAAAGGAGAAGAGGGTCAAGAAGCATGGCGCTGTATTCTCACTGTGCCTAGGAAGCTAGAAGCCCAAATCCAGTCTCCACACCTTTTAAATTCCTGCTCTTCTCAGAAATCCAGTCCCCCTGGCCTCCCAGCCCAGCTTTAGTTAGCCCTGTGCTCAATTCCTCCACTTTTAGAAAGCCAGGCATTATTAATCAGTTCCCAGCTCTTGTATCTACCATAGCAGCCACAGGAAAGAGGTATGGATGGTTGCAGCACTTCTTAAGATCCATCATGATGTTAAGCAGAGACACTTGGTTCCCACCACCTCGTGAATTCAAGGCCTCAAAATTTCGAGTCAGGATATACTTGTAGTATTTCCTAAAGACCAGGGTGAGGGTATAGAAGAGACATAACAAAGGAAGTGATTATGATGTTGCACTTGATCACCAACTCCTGGAAAGCTGCCAACAAATCCCCAATCCCTAGTCCAGGTAATCCGCCTTGCATCTATCTCACTTTTGCATGGGACTCAGTTCTACTCGAACAATGAGCTCTGTCTTCGCTGGCATGTTCTTGAAGACATCAGCCTTGAGCCTCCGCAGCATATGTGGCCCCAGCAAATCATGCAGTTTTTTAATCTGGTCTTCTTTGGATATGTCTGCAAACTCCTCTAGGAAGCCCTCCAGGTTGCTAGTAGCCAGAAGGAGACAAGAAAATGAACAGCTGTCAACTTCTTTGCCCCTGACCTCAGATTCTGTTGTTCACTTCAGACGAATCCTCTATCCACTTATCTTAGCCCCTCTCTTGTTCTTGCAGACTACCCTAAGGAGCTACTTACTTAAACCTCTCCGGGGTAAGGAAGTTCAGTAGATGGAAAAGCTCCTCCAGATTGTTTTGCAATGGAGTCCCTGTCAGCAGTAATTTATGATCTATCTTGTAGCCATTGAGGACCCTGAAAAACTAGATAATGGGGCAAGGAAAGACAGGAGAAAGGGCCCATCAGCGGCAAGTGGTTCGTCCAAAGTATCAACATTTTCCTGCCTCTGGCTTCCATGTCCTTCAGTATCAGAGGCCCCAAATCCCTAGTCCTCACCCTCTTCCAACCTGAACTTGTTCCCCAGAAGTTTCCCAGACATCTTGCCTCCTGGACTACAGAAAAGTCCCTGGAACTTAGTATTTTAGGACTAAGGCAAGTAGAAGTGCACAACCTCAAGATCCTAAGGTCTAAGTATCTCACTCACCTTGGACTGGTTGTTTTTGAGTCGATGGGCCTCATCCACCACAAGGCAGGCCCAGCGGATGGAGCCAAGTGCTGCCTGATCAATGGTGATAAGCTCATACGATGTCAGGAGAACATGGAACTTCACCTGTGCCTCCCTCTGCCAACACAACATCATCCATTCAGCTGCCACCAGACATCCAAGCACCTAGACCTCCACCCCCATTCTTTACCAAGATACCCTGTCCTGATGATGATTCCCAAAGGGAGCCAGTTATCCTGTCCCCCAACTTTGACTCTATGCAGGTTTCCCATCACCCTAAATGGTCCCAAAACTTTCAACACATGTCCAGCATTGACAGATCCATGTACACCCCTGAGAGTACCTCCTACATCTCCAGGGTAGGAATGTAGAGGTGTGAGGGTGGGTGAAGGAGGTGGAAAGCTGGGTGAAGGATAAAGGAACTGAAATCCTGGTTAGGGCTAAGAAATGGCAGACTTGAAGATCTTAGAGGATATGAGGCAGAGGGGCTTACCTTCATCTTAAAAGCTTTCTTGCCACCTTTGATGGCATTGTCTTCAAAGGAAAACTCATTCTCACGAATGATGGCTCGGCTGTCCTTATCACCGGTGTACGTCACCACATAGAATTTGGGTGCCCACATCTGGAACTCCCGCTCCCAGTTAATGATAGTAGAGAGTGGGGCACTCACGAGGAAGGGACCCTTTGTGTGGCCCTGGGAGTAGAGGGCAGAGGAAACTATTAGTCTAGGTTGTATACTCCAGTCCCCTGCCTGCCACACCCTCCCCCCCATCCTGTGCTCTCCTCCTCAACTCCCACATTCCCCAGTCCACGCTAGGTGTCAGCCTGGCCATCCCCCTCAAAGGCCCTAGAATCCAGCACCTCCTTATAGAGTGAGTAGAGGAAGACGATGGTTTGTATGGTCTTGCCCAGCCCCATTTCATCAGCCAGAATGGTGTCAGTGCCCTGGGCCCATGAGAAACGTAGCCAGTTCAACCCTTCCAGCTGATACATGTGCAGTGTGCCTCCAGTGGCTGTGATAAACCGCGGCTGAGTCTCATATTTCACTGTAGGCTGTAGAATCAAGAAGTCAAAAAGCTCAATGGGAACTGTCAGCTGTTCTTCTGGTCTTGATCTCCTCCTTCCCCCCTCCTCCCTGGCACTGAAATCAAGTTGGATTACAATTCCCTCTACTACAGCCTGAGCTCATGAAAGTTCAAGTCTTTAGTCCCTCCCCCTCATTCCTTAAAACAACACCCAGCAGCACTGTGAGGGAGGAAACTGGTTGAAGAGCCCTGTGTGCTGCTGTCTGTAGCAGCTCTCTCATTCTTATGCCAAAATTCCTAGCCACTCTTGGGACAAGACTGAATATTGAAGGAAGAACTATTCAAAGATGTTGAAACTCGGGGACATTCTGTCAATAACCCCTGGGAAATACTCAATCACCATGGTTCCAGAAATGGGAGAAAGGCCAAGTGAGAAGACTTACATCGTTAGTAGGAGAATTGGGAGGCCCATCACCCTGTAACTCCTTCTTTTTCTTCTTATACTTGCGGGGCTGGGCGGGGTCCTCTCCCATAATTAGTTCTCTGGGAAAAGAGTAGGTCCTGAGTGAGGCCTAGGCCCTAGTACCCCCTCTCTCTTCTGAACCAGTTCTAGACCTGTCCCCCCTTCCCATAACCTACATTCTCTCCCATTTCCTTTCTCCCAGGCTTTTTACCCTCACACCCCTTGGATTTCACCTCTATAGCTAACCCTCCTTACTCCTGAGCATCCTCTTTCCCATTACTCAAGCTAAATCTCTCATCCTCACACTGCCTCTTCACCAACCTTAATCCTAACCCCAAATAACCTAGCCCAGGATCCCAAAGTCCTAAATTCTAGATTGGGTCTGTCCCTACTGTACCTCATTTTATGTTGGAGGTTTAAGCTTTCATGTCCCTATCCTCCGGCTCCCTCTAACCCATGACATGGCTCCCTCACCGGTGTCTCCAGTAGCTTTGCTTATGGTCTTCATATTCAGGGATGTTCATTTCATCTTCCTCCCATGTAGACTGGTCATATGGTAAGTCCCTCCATTTTACTAGATAGTGGTAATTCCCCTTTTTATCCACACTGTGGGACAGGAGGAGAAAAATGTGGATCACAAGTAGGAAAAAGCCATAATAAACACAACTATCAGCAAACACACATAATTTGTCACCTAATCCTTAATGTTGGCCACTAGAAGTTGTTCAGAATGGCTGAAATACTACCTTAGCTTTTTCAGGATGGCTTCCTAAAATCAACTATCAAAAAACACCCCTAGGCTTCAACACCATTTGTTCATTCAATTAGTATTTATTAAGCATCTACTATATGCCAGGCACTGGTGATTCAGCAGCGAACAGAACAGACAAATGATTCTATTCTCATGGAGCTCATATTCTACTGGGGAAGACAGCAATGAAGTAGAAAAATAAATATATACTATAACATTAGGCAGCAGGAAGTACCACGAGGAAAGATATACAAGAAACACTTAACGAATCACATTTTTCATGCTTTGCTTTCATGCCTGATACCCAGACTCAGGTGTCATTTCTTATGGTATTAGAGATTAAAGGCCACAATGACTAAAGAATCAGTGCTGGGCTGGACTTTGCTCTTGGTTTCTCTCATCCTCATAGAGGAAACAAAACCAAAAGGGCTACAGCTACAGCAAGAGTCATTCAGATAGATCAATTATTTGGTTAGTTAACAAATTACTAGCATGGGGCCATAACTGCAACAAGTGGCATACCCCAGGATCAAGGCCTTCCCATGGACCAAGAATTCACCTGTGGTTGATGATGCGGTGAACAGTCATCCACTCTGGCTTGATCCCGAAACGATAGTACTTCTCCTCCATCTCAGCATAGTGCGGATCTTTCACCTTGCGCTTGTCGCTCTTCCCATCATCTTCACCAGAGCCATAGTCCAGGGGTGGGGGTTCATCCATGTCATTCTTCCGTTGGTAGTTTCGGTACATGACCAAGTGGAAGATTTCCAGCTGATGAGGCATAGAGGAAATAGAGGGGAGAGATAATCCCATCATCCAGAGAGAACAAATGGAAGTGGGAAGAAGCCACCAGGGGAAGTGGCATGGGAAAGGGAGTTATGAAAGGGGTGGGATGAGACACATAATAAATTAAAGCCAAAATAGGACAATACAATGAAACAGACAGAAGAAAGTCAGGATGTGGGTGGGGATGCAGTAAGCAAAAGGAGGCAGGGAAGGGGTTTATTAAGATTGAGAATACAGGTAAAACATGGTTAAATACAGATAAAGAAAGAGATGGAATTAAGGAAGACTATGTTATATCTAAAGGAAAAAAGTCTAATAAAGACTGAGAGAAAGGACTAAATACCAAAAGCACCACATATGCAAACTAAGGAAGTAGGTACAGTGTGAAGACCAGAGGCCTGATGTGAGGGAAAGAAAAGTTTGTATGTATGAAAAAACAGAGAATAGAGGGGTGAGAGACAGTGAGAATGGCAGCAAATGGGGTCACAGGACAGGGGGAAAGACAAGGCCCTTGTACCTGAAGCTCCTTGGCCCAGGAGCAGTGCCAGTAGGATAGTCCTACCCACTTGACAAAGAACTCTCGCTCTGATCTGCCTTGAAGAGGACGAGGAGGTGGGGCATCTGGATTCCCATCTGCCTGTTGGGGGGCTGGCATTGCCACGGGTGGCTCCCCCCACCGCCAATGCAGGATCTTCTGCACACGGCCTTTCAGCACAGGGCACTATGGGATGGACACACACGAGGAGGAGGAAGGAAAAAGGCAGAAAGAACCCATCAGGGGTCCCACCAGGGAATCAAAGGCTAAGTGTGGGGAGTAGAGAAAGCTAAACATCTGGGACCCAGAGATGGGGAAGGAGTTGAGCTGACAGTAAACACTGAGAGATGGGTACACTCACTGTGCATCGGGGACACAGCCATTCACCGTTGGGGATGTCAGGCAGGGGTGGGTTCAGACAATGAATGTGGTAGGAGGAGATGCAAGCGTCACAGCACAAGAGCTCCCCACCATCCTTGCACACACGGCAGTACTCCATGTGATCATCTTCTTCCTCCTTCTCCCCTTCTTCCTCTCCTTCCTCTTCATATTCTTCCTCCTCCTCCTTGGCCTCCCACTGTACCCCCTCCTTCTCCTGGGAGGCCAAGGACAGACACAGAGACAAACAGACAGAAGAATGGAAACAGGAGTGAGATTGGAAGAAGAGGCAAAGATGGAAAACTGGTGGGAACAAAGGAACAGGACATATTAGTTTCTAAATATGTTGATTTGGGAGGGCAAAGGGATGAGGAGAGGAACAAACTATAGTCCTGGTCATTTAAACATCTGTTACTGAGAAACCATGTGGGTACAGGAAGAGGACAACTGAGACAAAGGAGGAAACAGATGGGTGGGTCCCTGAGGACTATAAGATGCTGGCACCAGGTACTCACACAGTGGGGGCAGCTCCATTTGCCCTCAGGAGCCCGGTCAAGCTCAGGATCAAGGCAGACGAGGTGGTAGGCACGAGGGCAGGTGTCGCACAGAATAATTTCCCCACCCTGCTGGCACACCTCACAGTAATCCTGGTGATCCGTCTCGTAGCCATCAACCTCCTCCTCCCCGGCCACTGCAGGACAGCCCAGGACTGTCATATACCCCAGTGGAGGCAAAGGAAGAGAGAGAAAGAAAGAGGGATTGGGGGAGGAGAGAGAGAGAAGGGTTGAATAAAGAAATTAAAATTGAAAATAAGGAAGACAACGGAGGAATGAGAAGAAAGCAAACTGACAGGATCACATACAGCTAACACCTCTTACCCTTCTTCTTCTTCCTTCCTGGCCGGCCTCTCTTTAGTTTCTTGGTACGGACAGGGCCATCAGGCCGGCCCGAGGCACTGTGGACACTGCCACTGTCCAGGTCTGACTCCTCAGCTTCTGGTTCGGGGCCCTCATCACTCTGAAAAACGTACTACCCATAGCCCCACGGCTGTCAGGGAGGTTAACTTGATTCCATTCCCCTCCCCTGGGCCTCTGGCTCCCGCTCCAGATTCCCTCATGGACCTGTGTCTGAACCTCCAGCTCCTAACCCCCCCAACCCCTGGTGTATAGTGAACTGAGAGGACCCCAGGTGTAGAGCAAACAGGGAGAAGCTACTCACTGAGCCTCCTTTCTTCCTCTTGCCACCCAGAAGCCCTAGTTTGATTTTGAGTGGTGCCATCTTCTTTCCCCGAAGCTTCTTGCGTCCATCAGGCACTCGGGGGCTCTTACTCCGCCTCTTATGGCCTGGACCTGAAGGAGGAATGGAAATGAGGGAGCAAAAGCAGAGGTCATGACATTCTGCAAGAATGGAGGTCACAGGGGCCTCAGGACTCCTCTCTGGGTTATGGTTTCACTGAGACCCCTTCCTGGAAAGCATTTCTCTTGAACCAATCAAGACTGAGAAGACAGAAAAGTTCTAGAATATAAGTTGAGAACATGCAGTTTGGAGAGTGGGGTGACAGTTGTTCAAAGAAGAGGGTTTCTTACCTTTGCCCTCTTTGGTTTTGGCTCTTCGGATGGGTAGGGGCTGGATATCAGCAGCAGGTGGGGGTGGAAGGGCGGGGGATCCAGAAGGTGCTATAGGGGTGGCCGATGAGACAGCAGCTGACACCTGCTCAGCTACAGCTGCAGCTGCTGCAGCCGCTGCCGCTGCCACAGCTGCTGCCGACCCCTTGAAGGGGTTATTGGCACTGAACTCTCTCCACTTGGCCCCAAGGATGGTCATCATCTTAGACATTGGGATCTTAGGGTTCTTCTTAGCAATTAGGGGCCTGTAAATACAGAAGCAGAAGACTTGGACCCTCCACAGATGGTCTGGGAATACTGCCATTTCCCCTCACCAATTAAGTCTATGTACAAGCTAGGATTCCTGAGTGGTGAAAATATGTCCTATGAAGAATCACATCAGCCTGACTGGTGTGGCTCAGTGGGTTGGGCGTCGTCCCACAGGCTGAAAGTTTGCTGGTTTGATTCCCAGTCAGGGCCCATGCCTGGGTTGCGGGCCAGTTCCCTGGTTGAGGGTGTGTGTGCAAGAGGCAACCAGTCGATGTTTCTCTCACACATTGGTGTTTCTCTCTTTCTTCCTTCCTTCCCCTCTCTCTAAAAGTAAATAAAATCTTTAAAAAAAAAGAGTAACATCAATTTGAAAATAAAAAGTTTTTGAAAAGAAAAAAAGCATTTCAACTTTGGTTAAAAAACAAAAAGTACTTCAATAAAGAAACAGAAACAAAATTTAAATGCACAGAAGGTAAAAAATGATAAAAATGACACCAATAAAAATGCTTTACTTTTAAATACTACTTTACAATTCATAAAATACTTTCATATACATTATCTTATTTCATTCTCACAATAATACCATGAGTTGCTATTTTCTAACAAGTTCCATGGGCCCCAGTGAAGGATCCCATCAGGTGGAGTCTAACAGGCCATCCTGTTCTTCTCTCCAGTGGGGTGACAGGCTCTTGTGGGGACACGGGTGATCATGGTGCGAACAAAATCCCTGTCTTTAGCAGTGAGGTGGGCGAGACAACAGTACCAATGACAGCTACCAGGTATTGAACACTCCCCAGGAGCCAGGCACTGACTGTACTGGGCTTTCCATTCATTGTCCCATCAAATCCCCACAAGGCTCCTATGAGGTACATACTGTGATATCTCTGTTTTAGAGATGTGAAACCGAAGATTAAAGAAGTAACTTGCCCAAGATGATACTAGGACCTGAACCTCAGTAACCTGACTCCAGGGCATTGAACTACTATGTTAAAGTGCCTGCTCCCTAAAAAGCATCACTGCTATTTTATACTTTACTTGGGAGCCATTGAAGCTCAGGTCGTAATGCTAGCCATTCATCCTTTACTACTGGGGCCTGAGGTAGGGGCAGAGGACTAGATAACTAAGCAAAGAAAACTGGAGAATGCTGATGTTATCTCTCAGCTCCAGTCATGCAAGGGAAACAAACGCTTGGAGCAAGAGGGCTATCAGTCTTCACAAGAGGGCTATCAGTCTTCACTATGTCTCGTCACTAGAGCATTTTCTAGCCAAGTCCTGGCATTATGACACGCCCCACCCCCAACCATGAAGGGTTCCTGACTGGGGTCCCTGGAGCCTTAAAAGTCTAGGAATTCACCAAAATTACATGGGTAATTTTGTGAGTATGTGTTGTAAATTTCTCTGGATATCAGTTTCTTAGCTTTTATCATACTCCAGAGGGGCCAAGGCCTTCCCCAAATAAAAAGTGTCTGTTCTCAAGAACTCTCCAGTCCCACCGCACCTCATGAACTGGCTGAAAGCTTTGTAGTTGGTAAGTGTGTGGTAATCCTCCTCAGAGAACACATGCTCCACGTCCTCCAGGCCCCAGGTCAGAAGCAGAGTTGCTGATGATTTCTGTTCTACCTGCTGGGAAAGACCAGACTTTAGTGAGGTGGGCACTTCTACAGCTGCTATCCTAGGCTCCCCACACGGCTCCTCTATATACCCCCCAGCTTCCCTGGGCTTTCAGCTTCCTTTTCCATTCTCTAGCCCAATCCCCACCCTTCACCTATTATAGCCTCTCCACTTAGCAATCCACTGAGGCTCTCCCTCCTCATGCCTATCTTTTATACTGATTTCTCCCTCTTACTCTCTAATTTTACTCACTTTTTGCCCCCCATCTCCCTCCCCCTTTTTCCGCCGCTTTGTCTTCTTCTCCTTTTTTTCACGGTGCTTCCGTCTCCGCTTCCGACCTGGTCCAGTTCCATATTCACTGCCTCCACTCTCTGACTTTTCCCGGTACTCATCTCGTTCAGAGCCAAATTCCTCTTCACTGTCCTAAGGAAGAGAAATAAAAATAACATTTCTTCAGCCCTACCATGTGCCAGGAACTGTTCTCACCACATAACACATATTATCTCTTTTAATTTTCACAAAATTCTATGATACAGTAATCTATTTTTATTCTTTTTTTTTTTTTTTGGTGGGTGAGGGAACTGAGGCACAGAGTTAAATAAATTGCCCAAGAAAGCAGAGTACTGCTGGGCTCCAAATTCATGCAGTCTACCTCCAGAGTTTGTTCTTTCAACTGTTTCTCTCTGCTGCTAAAGCTAGTCACATAGAAAACTGGGCTCTTTACTAGGTTGTAGCGAGTGATACATGAGATACAGGCCAGCAAGATCGGGGAGGGGAAGTCAGGCTTCTCTGACTTCAGGATCCCCCCCAACTGGTAATTAGGACCAGAAAACATTTAGGTCTCTAGGAAAGGGTCTCCTGAGCGTTACTATGGAGACAGGAATCCTTAACACTTACAAGCTTCTTGCGTTTTCGGGGTTTTCCTGGTTTGTTCTCCTTCTGCTTCTTGGGTCCTCGTTTTCTCTTCTTCACACCCAATGCTGAAGGTAGCAGCCGAATGTCATCCTTATCTTTGGAGCAGAGAGCACCAGAAAACCTAAGCTTCTAGGTTCCCAATCTGTCACCCCTCGATCTTACCCTTCCTTCTTCCTCAGTTCCTACTTCCCACTCTCTAGGAACTCCGGCATTAACTCCTCCACACCTTGACCCCTTCACTAGATGCAGAGAGTCTTTCAAGTACTGTGGGATGCTCTGGTTCTGAATGGGAGGTCAGGAGTCAGAAGGAAAGAGCAGCCAAACCACTCCCTTCTCTCCCCTCCTACTAACAAGGGACCAAGCTCTAGGTCATGGGCTCTGACTGTGGCAGGTCCTTTCAGTCGCCGCCAGGGCTCCTCCTGCCTTCCCGAACCTCACTTAGCCAGCTGGCATCCCGCCCAGGAACTGGGGAAGCCATGCCCAGCTGCTGGCCTGGCCTGACCCCAACACTTGGAGTGGGGAGACACAAGCTGGCAGCTCCCTAAGCCAGATGCTGAGAAGGGAGAGCCAAAGGTGGACACCTGGGTTCTCACACTAACATCGTGGGGCTCTGACATACTTTTTATGAAGAGGCAAGCCTCTATATTTCTGCAGATGATCACCCAGCCTCCTGTCACCCCAACCCTGCCCTGGAGGAAAAGAAATTCTCAGCTGGCCATTTTCAGTTCTGGCCCACAGGATCACAGTGTCTGGCTCCTTCATCGCACTCTAACCCAACAGTAGGAAGTTTCCACAATTACCTAATTATCCTCCTCCCAAGCAGCCTGGAATCTGCTTTCGAATCTATTTCTATATCCCTGCTCCCTTTGAGAACTCTGGGGCCCTATCCTGTGTCCCTTGGCCTCACCCTTCATTTCCTAATTTAGTTCCAGACATCCCGACCATTCACAGATAAACAGTATGGGAGACCCCGACAAAGATACAGACACAGACACATCCTACATGTGCACAAGCATACCCTCACATTGATGAGCACAAATAAAGGACAGCCTATACCTGCTTGCAGTGGGCTAGGTCCCTAACTTTCCAAATGTCTTTTAGAGGTCAGGGCTGGTTCTTCCCTGATGTCCCCATTGCCCCATTCTCCATGACCCCCGCCAGTCTGTGGCGACTTAGAGAGTTACTCCATGCAGAGGAAGACACTGGTGCCACACAGATATGGAGCCCTGATTGGCTTCCCTCCCACAGCAAGCACTAGACTAACCAGCCAGACCTGTCTTGCTCTGGCAGAGGTGGCTGTGAAGGAGGGGAAAGCCTGGGCTTGGCCCAGCCCCGTGCTCTAGGATACACAATCCTTTCTCCCACAACAGCCAAGGGAAAATTAGCCACAATTAATGCCTGAGGCCTCAGTTTCCATTGCCTCAGAATCCCTTCAATGTTACTTCTTCTCCTAACTGCTGCATCCTGTGTCCTCTCCTGCAGGAAGACACTCTGGAATGGGGGGAGGGGAAGTGCCTGCAGAAAGCGACCCCGCCCCCCTCAGTGGAGGAAAGCAGAGTGAAAACACTAATAGGAAATAGGAAGTCAGTAAGACGCCAGGCCTCAGCAGCCAGCTCTCCCTAACCCCAGCGGCTTAGATTATTATGAACATGGAAACCGGGCTGCCCCGAGAGTGGCAGGAGCAGGCCAACTGGCTAAGGATCAGGGAAACCGCCTGGGTCACCACGAGCCGGGGGGAGGGGCAACAAGCCCGGGGACCTCGCAGCCTGTTAAATCCACTCCCCACCACAGCAGGAGGTTTCCGAACTTGGGAAGACGACAGTGGTGGGAGAGGCTAAGTAGAACGGCGAGGAAGGGAAAGGGAGGGCAATAAGGCAAATCTAAATCCCAACCTCTGTCTCACCAGCCACTCAATGCTGGCCTGGAGCCCAGACGCTCCCACAGGCCCGGCTCAGATCTCGGGAAGACGGCGCGGGAGGAGGGCGGGCGAGGAGCGAAAGGCGGAGCCTGGCGGCCAGAGAAAGCAGGAGGAGTCTCGCGACAAGCCGCGCCTCCCGCCCGCCCCTCTTCTTCTAATCTCACCATCAATCTCTCACACATATATTTATTTTTTTCTCAAATTCCCCTCCCTCCCCCACAACGAACCACCATAATAGGCCTGCTGCACATGCGTATTGCATGCAGGGGGTGGGTTTGTATCTTCAGACCTTTTGCAAAGAAACTACCAGAATTTTCCGCACCACCCACAATCATTCCCCACCCCCACCCCCAAGGAATCACATCTATATATTATGTTATATTATTTCTCTAGACTTGCCAGAAGGGGGAGGGAGAAGAAATGAGTTTTGGGCTTCCTGCTCCCTTCCCCCTTCAATACTGAGTGCTATTATTTTAAACGTTTAACAATGTAAGGAGACTGGAGAGGGGGGAAGGGATAAAATTGGTCTTCGGTAAGAATGTAAAACAAAATGGTGAGAATCAAAGCAGTCAAATGAAAAACAATAGAGATCTCTAATACGCACAAATTCATATTCTATAAAAGGATGAGAGAGAGCAGCCCAAACAAATTTCCTTAGAGAAGGGTTATTTAGCCCACACTTAGAGAGACAAATCATGAACAGACTAAAAATATTTTCCCAAAGTTTTACCTCAGAAAGTCATCTAAGGGGTGTATCTGGGTCACTCATTTCACTTGGAGGGCTGAAAGGGAGATAAAATTGCCCAGAGGAGGTGGGTTCTCACTTCAAATAAAGAATTTTAAAAACATTTGACGTTTCCTCTGGTCTATTCAGAAAGCAAAGAGAAAAAGGGGAGGGAGTATTGACACAAAGACCCTTCTGAACCTCAGATTCTTTAGTGCTCCTCTCTCCCATACCTAAATCTGGAATCAAAGACACCCAAATACCACATTCCAAGCTCGCAATGCAAATAGGTGACAGCTGCCAATCCCCTAACATAACCCTACATCCTTTCTTTCCCTTTTTTTTAGCCCCTCAGGCTGTTTTCCTGGCACCCTCCCTCCCCATAGTTCTTTATTCCTTTTCCGTCCTGCAAATCAATGGGCTCACTGGCATAACTTTCTAAAAACTTTTCTCTTTTCCAGAGAAACCTGGTGGTGGTGAAAGGGGCTTTATCCTATTTCCATCAGACACCTTCCTTCTGCCCTCCTAATAAAGCACCTCGCACTCCCTCAAAGGACATATGCCAGATAAGCCACACGGATCAATATGACACTTTTACAAAGAACATGGTATGAGACGTTTTGAAGTTTGGTGCATTCGTGCTGCATGGCACCAAGAGGCTTGGGGGTGTGGATATATCCCCTTTCATTACCCAAGCAGAGGGTGAACATCCTAAAGATGCTCGTCTTTGCTAAAGACGACTAGAAATAACTTCACTGGGAGGGTAGCCTGAGTGGGGCCATTGCTGGGCCCCTGGTGCGAGGCAGCGTTCTGTCCCCTCCACAACTGGAGGAACTGCTCAGAGTGCGCCGGCGACTTGTCATATACAGGGAGGAGAGCTGAGTGATGGTCAAGCTGCAGAACAGCTGGGTGGGCAGTTTACACCCCCCAAAGTGGTCAGGGTGTGGGTGGTTTCAGCGAGAGTGAGTGACAGTGAATGGCAGCCACGTGAGAGTCACAGCTGGGCAGCTCGGCCACCCCAGACTGACAGGGTCATGGGGGGGGGGGGTGGAAGGGGGAGGCGCACTTGACACAAAAGAGCCCAGAGCAAAGGCGAGATAAAGGAGGTGGAACTGGGGGCAACTGGCTTCCCCAGTTCTAGGCGCCTGCTCTCCCTATGACGAGCTGTGGGGCGCAGGGGTAGGAGCGAGTGATTCCAGGAAGTGGTCTGCGTGGAGTGTGGCCACCACCTGCCCCAGTCCTCAGCCGCCCGCAAACATTCACACGCCCCCTCCCCCACCGCACGCCCCTGAGTTGGCGGGCACAGAAGTCCCCGCAGGTGGGGGTCCGATGGGCACCGCTTCCCCTGCCTTCCCAACTCCTGAGGGGAGAGGGTTAGGGCCGCGGTCCGCTCCACACGCAGAAACCCCACTTTACCTCAGTTCGACCCCACCCGGGCCGGCGCCCGAGGGGTGCCCGCGCGGCCGCCCCTCCCCCACGCGCCCCTCCCCCACGCCGCCGTCCGGCCGCCAGGGTCTCCGCGGTCCCTCGTTCGGCCAAGGAGGGGGCCCTGGCTTCGCCTCGGCCGTTTCCTGCCTACCCCCTCCCCGCCGAGGGTAAAAAAAAAAAAATATCTCCTCCTCCTCCTCCCCCGAAAGCCGCGACCGAGTGGCCCGGTCCGCGCGCGCAGCTCGCGCCCAGCGCTCTCCAGCCGGGGCGACGGCGGCGGCGGCGGCGGCGGCGGAGGAGGGGTGCGGCGGGGGAGGGGACGAGGCCCGGCCCCGCGGCCGCCGTCGCTGCCCGCGGGGACCGCTCGGACCGCCCGAACCGCCGCGGGCGACGGGCCCGAGCCGGCGTTACGCATCCCGGATTCGCCTCGGTTCGGCCGCGCGGTGGGTGCCTCGCCCCCGCCCGGCCTCGCGCGCCGGCGGCTCCCACTCGGGCTGGGGTGGGGGGTGAGTCGGGCGGCCGCTTACCTGGCGGCGGGGGTGGCGGCGGCGGCGGGGGCGGCGGCGGCGGCGGCGGCGGGAAGAGGTGGCAGTCAGGGGGGCTGTGGCGGTCGCGGCCCCGGTCGTGGCCCGGCCCGCGCCCGAGTATTCCCTCGTCGTCGTCCTCGTAGTCATCGTCGGCCGCCTCCACCTCCTCCTCCTCCTCGTCGCCCTCTTCTTCCTCCTCTTCTTCTTCCTCCGACACCACCATCTCCTCCTCCTCCTCCTCCTCGTCCCTCAGAGGGGAAGCCATCCTGTGGCTCTGGCCCCCCCACCACCCCCCCACCCACCGCCCGCCCGCCTCCCCCACCGCTACCACCACCTCCTCCTCCTCCTCCTCCTCCTTCTCGGCGGCGGCGTCCTCCTCCTCCTCCTCTCAGCCTCCCCCAGCCCCCCAAACCCCCGGGCCACCCCCCTCCAAAACCCCCCCCCTCGGGGCCGCCGTCTGAGGAGGGGGGCCAAACCACCCCCAAAATTTTTCTTGGAAAAAATTGAGGAGAGACTTTTTTTTTCCCCTTCTCTCCTTCCAAGAGAACAAGAGAGGGGGATTAAAAAATATATATATATATAAAAGTTTTCGACTTCTCTCTACCCCCCTCTCCGTTACTTTAAATATATTTAAATTCTGAGGGGGGCGCTCAGAAATATTTCTCAGAGCTGAGGCACTAAGATGGCCGCCTTGAAATTATTTTTAAAACAACCCCCCCTCCAGCACCGCCACCCCCTCCATGAAGAAAGGGAGAGGGGGGAAAATCCCCTTTTAAAACAAAATGGCTGGCTTAATATTTCATTTTTCACCCCCACCCCATTCTCCTCCCTGTTACACCCCCATCTCCAAACCTCTACCCAGAAACCCACAAATTTCTCCCTTTTTTCATAACTGATTAGTGCACAGATTATTAATAGAGATATTTTCCTTGTGTACTGAGTGTGTGTGCGCGCGGGTGGGGGGGCATGAAGGATTTCTGCATAAAACAAAAATGGCTGCTGTGACTAACTCCCCCTTATAAAAAATATTTGAGGGGGGGCATTAATCAGTACTCATGCTCAGTCTGACATCAGCATAAATTGTTAAAGGTTAACTAGTTAGATACTAGTCCAACTACATTTAATTTTTTCTTTTCTTTACTAGTCTTTTCCTCACCACCTCCCTTCTCTAAAGAAAAGCGCTTTTTTTTTTTTTTCTGAATACTTCAGAAGGGAGTGGTTTGATGTGAAGGGTTTTTTTCCCCTTCAGGCATTGAAAAGGAAAAAGATGAAATATATGTTTATATATAACTCTGTTTCTACATACCTCATTGGAGTCAAAACGCATTTAATTGTGTACGTATCTTTCAAGTGAGAAGGGATACTGGATTTTTTTTTTCTTTCTTTCTTTAAAAAAGTGGTAGAAATCCTAGTGACTTTTGGGGCAGATATATGAATAGATACAATGATTGAGTTTTTTTCAAAGGAGTCCATGTTTGATTCTCCCCTTTGCCCAGCCTTTTCAGTGATTAATAATTGTATATTTTATTTTCACTCTTTCCTCCTTTACCTGGCCTTTCCCTTCCCCGGTTGCTTGAATATAAAATTCATCTGACTTGGAAAGTTAATTTAGGGGTAAATAAACATATTTTTAGAATAAAGGGGAAAGAGTCAAGTCTGAAGATTGTGAAATGATTTTCTCTTTTCTCCTATTTCAGTGTATTTCCCTTCCTCCATGATCTCCAACAATGTAAAGTGGAAGAAACTGAGGTACCATGAAAGAGAAAAGTAACTGGAACTGAGAAAAAGAAAGAGGTAGGGGATTGTACTCATATTTTCATCTGATTCTCACCCGTAATTTCCAATTGTACCCACTGTTTACCTTAAAAGTGGTACCAGGAATCAAATGGAAGACTGAAAACGAGTCCAAAAGTATCTTTCTCATCCAGAGACTTAATTAGAGAAGTCGTAAAATAAAATTTGCCATGTGAGCAAGGCTAGTAAAGGAGGGTGAATAGCTCATCTCAGTTCTACCCTTTTTTGTTCTTGTCACCCTTTTGTTACTCTAGTTTCCTCTTGTTCTTTTGATCTCATTTTGTCCCTTTCCTTGCTTCTCACCCTATGTCTGTGGAATCATTTCTTTCCTGGGTTATTTCCCTACCTTTTAAGTATAGCTGCCAGCCACCCAGCAACCCCTGCAGTGTTCAGGAGCACCTTAAGAGGGGGGGGTAGGTAGGCAGCAACCAGAAAGTGTTAGTTAGTGACAAGGAACACTATGCAGATTTTTGCTAGGAGGCTCAAATGTTCTTTATCGATGTGCCACCTACCCCTCACCCACCCACCCAAAACACACACACTAATGTACTTTATTGTACATTGATATCCACCTTTCCTTAACCTGGTGTTTGGAATTCTCTTGCCTCTACTCCCATATCATTCCTGTACGAGTCTAACTTCTATCCCTCTTCCATTTGATTATATTCTGTCCTCTTTCTCAGTCTCTCTTCTTCCTAGTCCATCTGGGTATTCATTCCCTTTTTTCTGTCTATGGGCTTCTCTGTATGTGTATTTTTCACTGAGACTTTTACACTCATCCCTTTGACTCTCAGGCTCTTTTACCTCTAAGTAACTGTCCACATCTGTTTACTTCTGACTTCCAGGATCTGGCTGCATGTGCCTCTTCTTCCTGTGTGCCTGACTCCCCCTCTTTCTGGCCCCTCTGTGTGTGTCTAGGAAGAGTGTCCCCACATGCCTGTTGACAACGCTACACATGTGCACCACAGTCTCTCTGCCTCTGTGCCGAGTGCCTCTGCCTGCCTGCCACATGTGCCATGAGCTGCAGGTGTAGGTGGCTAAAGGTGTCTGTGTGCATCTCTGTGCTAACATTCATCATTCTTGCGAGTGTGCTTTGCATATGGATCTGTTAATTTGCCTGATTCTTCCTCCTGTCCATCTCCTCCTCTGCCTGCCTGCTTCTCCTGTTCCCTTCTCTCCCTACTGACTTCTTGATCTTCTATCCTTGTTTCCGCCTGTCTCTCTACCTGCTTACTCCTATTATGGTGTCTGTCTGCCTGCCTGCCGGTCTGCTCCTCCCTGACTGGCTGCCAGCTTCTTTCTCTCCCTGGTTGTCTGTCTGCTTCTCTGGCTGTTTGCCCACCACTCTCTCTCTAGCCATCTGTCTCCCCGCCTGCCTGTCTCTATCACTTTTTTAGCCTTGGTTTGTCTACCTTCCAGGCCTTGCCATGCTTCTGTCTTGGTTTTTCTCTTATCTTACCTTTCTACTTGTTCTTCCTCTTACTTATGCCAGTTAATGATTTTTTCCTTGTCTGTCTTCTTGCCTATCTACCTACTTGCTTGCTGCTATTCCATGTTTAATGCTAGTGTCTTTGTAGTCTTTCTGCTTATCAGCTTTTTCTCCCTTGACTTCCTCTATCCCAACATCCCATCAGCGGTGATGGGCTCTCTACCCCAAACGTCTCAGTGAACCCCTTGCCCCAAATTCTTACCTGCCTACTTGCCATATCCCCTTACCTTGCCTTCTCTCACTGCTTACCTCCATTTCACTTGTCTCTTTTTCTTTTTGTCTTTCTGGTTCCTCAGTCTGTCTGCCTCAGTCTTTTTGCCATTTTCCCAATCTCTCCTTGTCTTCCTGCCTTTTTGCTCTCACCTGGCTGGCTCTGCTGTCCTTGTATCCGCTTGCTTTTGTGTTTCTTCTTATTTTTTAATCAATTTTTAAATAGATAGTACATACACATGGTACAAAATGTTTTAAGTACTAAAAGTGACCTGTGAAGTGTAAGCCTCTCTAGTTATTTTTCTCCCCCAGCCCTTAGTTCCTTTCCTCAGAGTTGGTCACTACTTCACATTTCTTGGATATTGTTCCAGAAAAGAGTCTGCATATTTACGTGTACTTGCTTTTTGCTGCATTCCTCCCTACTTCTCTTCTAGTTCTGCTGAGTGCTTCTTCCACTGTTAGTCTGTCAGTACCCCTTCATATTTCACTGGGCTTACCATCTCTTCTTGTCTCTTTGATTCTTACTTTATGGCACTTGTCTTTTTGATTGGCTGGTTGCTAGTCACATGCCTATACTACCAGTACCTGAGGAGCTCTTAGGAAGGGCTTGCTCTCACCTATTCTCCTACTCTGCATAATAAATTGTCTTGATGAGAGCCCACCTCTGCTCGTCTCCTCATCACTGATGTATTAATTGAGAAAAGCACTGGTGGTACTGAAAAATACCTTACAGACATAGGTTCAATTTAGTAAGTACAGATAGTTTGGAAGCGAGCTACCATGCAGATAGAGTAGATACAGGCCCACTTTGCCTTTCCCACATCTGTATGCATTTTTTAAAGGCATGTGAATCTAGATCCTTTTAGGTTCAGCAGCTCCCTTTTGTTGTTGACCTATTCCTGTCCAAGAAGTTTGTCGTCCTCCTAGTCTAAAAAACTGCCTCTTACTAACACTTTTCTCCCTTTTCATCCTTGCTTTGATTCCTCTCACATGCCACCTTGGAGGTGTAATAACTTCTTGGGAGAAACAAAGCTGTCGCCTTTAAGTCTCTTCAGAAAGGTGATGGTAATACTTTTATACACAATGCTCTGTTCTTTCATTTCTGCTTTTTTACTGCCTGTATTCCTGAATCTAATGATTTCATTCTCCATCTCTGTGTCTCTCCTGACTTTCCCTCTCTCACTTCTCTTTTCTTGGTTTTGTCTTTCCTCTTAACTATGTCTTGGGCTCCATTCTAGCCTCGCTTCTTATCGGCCACCTTCCTTCTCTTCTGTCTGATTGGCCTTTATCCCTCCATCACCCTATCTGTCTGCTGGATTCTTCCTGCCTGCAATAATGTATGTCATTGCACTTTATAAATCATAAAGCACTGGGTAGTATAAAACATTATCATCACTTTGTCTTCTTTCTTTCATTATTATTTTATTTCTTTCTCTGCTTTCTCTCTCTCTACCCCTTTCTGTTTGTCTGTTTCTGTCCCTCTCGGTGATCTTGCCTGCCTCTCTTGTCAGTCACCTCCTTCCTTTTCTTGCCAACCTGTCTGTTTTTCTGCCATCCTACTCTATATTCTCTGTTCTTGTGTCTCTGTTTCCTGTTCCTCTATATTTCTTTTACCTACCTATTCTGGCTGTCCTCAGGCCTTTTATCTGATCCTGTGTGTCACTTTCTTTAGCTGCTTATCTCCCTTCCCTGTCAGTTTCAACATGGGTACCACTGTGTGCCTTTTGCTATTTTCCTGTACTTCAGAAAAATAAAATAAGTAATTAAGATACCATATAACTAATTGGTAGAGGAAAATGTTTTTTG
This sequence comes from Desmodus rotundus, assembly GCF_022682495.2. Lineage (NCBI taxonomy): Eukaryota > Metazoa > Chordata > Mammalia > Chiroptera > Phyllostomidae > Desmodus > Desmodus rotundus. The sequence goes on from NC_071395.1 coordinate 71,669,406, forward strand.
TTTTTAATGAAAAGACCATTAAGGTGAGAACAAGGAACTGAAGCATGCAGCTATCAAATGCAAACCAAAAATTAGATGCCACCCCCCAAGGAAAAACATTGTAAGGGACTTCAAAGCCAATAATAATAGAATTATTTATATAAAGCAAAAGCAAGAAACTTTCCCAAAGCAATAGTTTCTAACCTTTTTTGGATCATAGGAAGTTGTAAACCCTCCCCCCAGAAAAATAGTAAATACAGTCATACATTGGTGGTACTTGTCAGGTTCAGAATTGGTCAAACCCTGTACTCGTTACATTTGGATGAGAAAAAAATGTTTCAGCACTCAGCGCCTGCTCAGGAACTCGTTGCACTTGCTAGAACTTCTGTGAGTCACACCACCACCGCACAAGAGAAAATGCTTCATCACTCATCACTTGTTCGGTACTGGTCAGTTTCGGCACTCAGTCACAAGTTCCGGAACAAATAAATGATGAGTACCGGAGTACCACTGTATACAAAGTATCACATGTGTTTTCATGGTGTCATGAATACCCTGAAGCCTGTGGACCTCAGGGTAAAACCCTGATGTGAACCAGAGCACAGACATGAACTCATGCAACAAAGCAGGTCAAAGAACTGAAAAAGCACTTTACAATCTACGATTTTCTACCCAAGGAGATTTTAAAGAGATTCCTAGTCGTCTTTTTAAAATATATATGTTAGTGATAATAATGAAGGGCATGTAAATGCTAAAGATATCATGGAATTAAGAGATGGAAGGTCATCTAAGCCAGTGGTTCCCAAAATGGTTAAGTAAGGTTGTTACCTGTCCTTTTGTGGTAAGGTCTGTTCTTTGTTATGAGATTACATATTTCTTATAAATATTTTTCTACAGAGTGAATATGTAATATACTATATTTACATGTAATAAATATATATGTCAATATGTACACATGCTTATGTATTTAACAATATATTTGTTAAAAACGTCCATTTTACAAATGAGGTAGAACTGTATGGAAGGATGCCTGTGATTTTTATAGAGAAAACAAATGACTTTTTATACTTCTGTACAATTTTAACAGAACATACATGTACTTTTATAGTTATAAAACATTTTTAATATCTTTTTACTAAATAATGGTGATGGGTATAAGTTTCAGTTTTGTTGTTCTTTTTAAAATTATTTATTTATTTATTTATTTATTGCTTTCAGAGAGAGGATACGAGGGAGAAATATCAATTTGATGTTCCACTTATTTATGCATTCATTGGTTGATTCTTGTATGTGCCCAGACAGCCATTGGACAGCAACCTTGGCATATAGGGACGTGCTCCAACCAACTGAGCTACCCGGCCGGGGCAGGCTTTGTTATTCTTAGTATTCTTAGCACAAGAAAAAGTCAGCATCTCCATGTTGATCACTAACTTTATTTTTTTTAATGTTTGACTGGTCATTGAAATATAAAAGTCTATGATCTACTGCTTAAACTAACAACTTCTTGATTTCATGAAGAGAGAAACTTTAATTCTTCATATATTGTATGCATGATTTGTGACATTTATATACCCACTATATACTATTATATGCATAATCTTTAAGTCAGTTCACTTTTCTTTAACTTAGATGAATGTCCTTTAAAGAGTACATTTTATAATACTAACAAAATATCCATAAGTCCTTGATTTGATTGGGTAATTATATTTTTGTAATTTATTTTAAAGTACAAATAATTACTAAAATAAAATCAATAAAAATAAAAGCATTTTGCATGCTACCAATGGTCTAGGAACCATATTTTTAGAAATGTTACTTTAGCCCTGGCTGGTGTGGCTCAGTAGATTGAGTGCTGGCCTGCGAACCAAAGGGTCACTGGTTTGATTCCCAGTCAGGGCACATGCCAGGGTTGCAGGCCAGGTCCCCAGTAGGGGGTGCATAAGAGACAACCATATGATGATGTTTTTCTCCCTCTCTTTCTCCCTCCCTAAAAATAAATAAAATATTTTTTAAAATAAAAAAGAAATGTTACTTTAATTTTATAGGTACAGAAACTGGGGCCCGGATGTTGAAAGGATTGCTAAGTTAGTTGTTAGACCAGGATTTGCACTTATATTTTCCAATTTATCTTTATACGATATACTGAATGACTTCTAAGTCCATGGGATTCCTAGAGTTTTAAGGAACTAGTATGTGAAATTGATGGTCACATATATAACTTATTACCTACAACAACTATACTACAGAACTGGCAATGGTCAATTTAATTGTATTTAGTACACTTTTAAACTTGCATGTTTTCTAAAAAGTTCAACTTCTTAGCATCTACCCTAGAGAAACGGTCTTCATACTTGTGCATATCAGATTACTTGTACAAAGATGTTCATTACAACATTGTAATAGTAAAAAGTTGGAAACACCCTAAATCTCCAACATAAGGAACAGCTAAGTAAACTACATAGCAATTAAGAAAAATAAGTTACATCTTCATTGTAAGATTCTCTATTATGTTGTTGAATGGAAAAAAGAAAGCTGTGAAGCAATACAGCATGGGGCAAAAGTAGGTTTACAGTTCGTATGGAAAATAATACAATAATTAATAAATGTTAATACAAGAATAAACTTTTGTGTTTCACATACTCAAAACTGTAAACCTACATTTTCCCAACCCTATACGTATTATATTATGTAGTTAATTTGTATTCAAAGAAGCCAAAAAAATACTATATGTTTCTACAGGTACTTTTATATGTATATAAATGCCTTTAAAAATTCTGGACATAGAAAACAAAACAAACAAGAGAAAAACTAAAAGGAAAAATTCTGGACATATACTTATCAAACTGGAAATGGGTTGCTTTGGGGAGAGAATAGTGAAGGGGAATATTTAGCTTTATTAATAATTTTGAATTTTTATAATGAGAAATTATTCATTTATTATTTGTTTAAACAAATTTAAGTAACCTCATGATTACATTAACAAATGAAGCCAAATAACACAAAAAGTAGTATGATTCCTGTGAAGAAATCATTCCTCATTAATCTCTAGTTCTTTGAAGAGAAAAATATCTAATCAAAGTACAATCTGTGGATGTGATATAGTTACACTTTTGAAAACATTAGTGAAGTTCTAGTTTAAAAACTAACATACGTGGGAACAAAAGGAAAGGCACAGAAGAGCTCATGTAATAAAGAACTAGTGATAAAAGAAAAACAAATATGAATATCCATAGAATAGTCCTGGAAGAATACACAAGAAACAGTAGTAGTTATAACTGGGAAGGGAATTTTTTTCATTGTGCATCTTTTAAAGCAACTCGAAAATTTTTAGTCACCAAGGGATTAGCTAGGTGGAGAAAGGAGAGACACTTTTTGAGATCAGACATGAACACACACAACGGAAACTCAATAATCAATATGTGGTAGTGATGATTGTTACGGGCTGTAAAATCTGAGTGTTCAGAGAAGAGAGATCTGGTGGGGGGAAGAGGAACTTGAGGAACTTTCATGTGAAGCTGTATTTGAAGTAGGCCCCAAAAGAAAACTTAAGATGTATAAACAGGAGGAAGGAGGGCAGCCCAGGTTGAGTAAGAAAGTACTTAGCAAGCAGAATGTGGACCTCATCTGACTAGAGTGGTTAAGTTAATGATAGAAAGTTATAGTAGGTGTTGGTACCTCTTTAAAGGGTAAGAATTGTTAGTATATCAAGTGATGAGTAGAGGCCAGAACATTAGAGGAACTTTGAAGAATGAAGGGGAGAGAAGAGAAGCCAAAGAAGAAAGTGGAAATTGTTAGGCTGGTAGGTACACCAGATAGTGTTACTGTGGTAAAGCAAGAAGACAGTTCCAGAGGGTATCATTGGTGCTAGGTGCTTCATGGAGGTCAGGAAAAATGCCAACTGCTAGGGCTTCAGAAAATTAAATATAGAGTTACATATGACCCAGTAATTTCAGTTCTAGGTATACATACCCAAGAGAATTGAAACATATCCACACAAAAACTTGTATATGAATCTTCATAGGGGCATTATTCATGCCCCTATTCACATTAATAACTCCAATGTGGAAACAACCCAAATGTCCATCAACTAAGGAGTGGATAAACGAAAATATAGTATATCGATACAATTCAACCATAAAAAGAATGAAGTACTGATACATGCTACAACATGGATGGACCTCGAAAACATCATGTTAAGTGAAAGAAACCAGACATAAAAGGCCACATATTATATGATTCCATTTATATGAAAGGTCCAGAATAACTTTACAGAGATAGAAAATAGAGCATTGTTTGCTGGGGTTTGGGGGGAGGAGATGGGAAATGACTACTAATGGGTATGGGATTTCTTATTGCAGTCATGAAAATATTCTGGAATTAAGTATTGGTGATAGCTGCGCAACCTGGTAAATATACTAAAAATTTTTGAATTATACACTTTAAAATGGTGAATTTTATGGTGTATGAATTACATCTCAATTTTTTAAAAAAGACTGTGGACCTGGTGTGGCTCAGTTGGTTGAGCATTAACCTGCAAAACGAACGGTTGCTGGTTCGATTCCCAGTCAGGACACATACCTGGGTTATGGGTTCAGTCCCTAGTCAGGGCATATATAAGAGGCAACTGGTCGGTGTTTCTCTCTCACATCAATGTTTCTCTCCCTCTCTCTAAAAATGAATAAAATCTTAAAAAAGAAAAATCTGCAATCTGGAAGCTAGTTTGGATGAGAAAGTTACATATCAATGAAAGATTATGAGAAACCATTAAAATGTTGAATATGGAGGTTTTTAACTAAAAATTTCATCTATTGAGAACTATTTAATAGGCTCAAAAGAATACCTATAGCATAAATTAACCACAGAATATTAAAATGAATACATGTATCCACCACCTGGTTTAATAAATATAATAGTAGTAAGATCTTTAAAGCCTCAGATGATCTGTATTTCACATTCCTCTCCTGCCCCCACCCAGCCAGTCGTCATTCCCTTGCTTTTTCTTTGAGATTATTTCCCTTCCCACCTGTAACTTCTTAATTAAAAAAATTTTTCAAACCTACAGAAGAGTTAAAAGAGTACAATGAATACCCATATATAAATTCTTCACCTAGATTACTGATCTGATTATTAACCTTTTGCCACGTTGATAAAATGACATGAGCAAATACTTATGATCTAATTTTAATTGCATAAAACTATAAAATCACATATGTAGTATAATTGCAAGCATGTAGGAAAATACTTAAAGGAAGTGGTTAGAATGTTAATAGTGGTTTATGCTGAGTGTTAGCAATAAGAAAGATTTTTGTTTTGCATCTTTATGCTTCTCTGCCTGGAATTTTCTGTGAAGAGCTCATATTCTATAATAAAAAAAATTAGTTTTAAAAATTAATTTAAGATGTATATAGAAAGAGAGAATTAGATAGTATCAAACATTTGTTTATAAAATTGGGTAATCCCAAAAGGATAGTGTAAAATAATATAGAAAATAAACCTGGAAACAGACCACATACTTGAGGGAATTTCTTTATCTCCAGGGTTGCTTCCAGATTCCCCCATCTTGTGTGAAAAGATTCCTGCAGTCTGACTGTATACCCCTCTACTTCTCTTCCTCACTTTCATCTGTTCACCTTCTGATCATTCCCCACCCTTCATTTGAAGACTGACACCTGACTCAGTCCTGTGCTCGACTTCCTAACCAGAAACCTTTCTCTCCATTCCACGTGTGGCAAACACTAAACATTTTTTTCCCTTTTGACATTGACTTGTAACAGTGTCTTTACACTTTTCTGTTGACTGGCCGGATTGAAGTGCCTTGCTTTCCATCTATTGTCAAGCCCCAGTTGTTTCAGCAGAATTGCCTTGACACCTTCCCCAGCTGATTGACTATCTTTCAGGTTACAGTTTTATCTGGTGAATGCTAGCCCAAGCTGGCTTCCTCATGCGCCTCTGCTGGCTCTTGGACTTTTCACCATCTAACTCTCTGGACAAGGAGTCATTTTCATATCAGACTAAGTTAGTTATGATTAGTAAGTTAAAATCAACTAAGTTTTAAAAAAGATTCTATTTTAAAATTGTGTAACTCCTAAAATGTATTCCAGAGCCAAATAATGAATTTATCTACTCCCTCCATTAGAGAAAGAGTTGAGCTTTGGAGTCTGGTAGCACCTGGAATCCAAGTTCTTGTCACTTAATGATAGTGACACTGAGCAAGCTACTTACCCCGCATGTCGCAGTTCCCGCATCTGTAAAACTGGGATATTAATGCCTACCTTATATTGTAGTAAGGTTGAAGTGAACTAACTTACATAAAGTGCTAGCCATAAGGTGCTCAATAATTGGTAGCTATTTTTCTCAACAGTCAAGTTTACTATTAGTCATTTCTCAAGTCAGGGAGACTCAATGATGATTGTAAGGTGAGAAGATTCGTGATCAGAGTTATGAATAGCACCTTAAACTGAAGAAGCAAAGTACGGACTTTAGTTACTCTTGCTCCCAATAATTGTCCCATTTCCTTGCTTCCCCTGCTTTATATAAATAAGCTAAACTCCAGCATGACATGGAACAAACCACATTTTACTGGATGCAAGTAATTTTCCTAATGGAGGCACAAACACTGTTGTTAGGTCTGAAACCAAATGGTAGTCACAGATATGGTCTACTGACTTTCTAATCATGATAGATATTACCTAGATGCTAAATAATGCTGAATCTCGGAGAATCCCAAGGGAATCATTCATTACTAAATAAAGAGTGGCTATCACAAGGAGAGGGAAAGAAAACTAAAATTTTTGTGTGCCAAGGACCTTTTGTACTGCTGGACATTTTCCCACATCTTATTTTAATCTTCTCAACAACACTGGAGGTTGCTTCTTTTTAAGTGGCCATGTCCTGGTTTATGCCTATTGTCTTTAATGCAATCGTACTTCTGTTATCTATATTTTATGGTTAAATGGAATCTAAAGGAAGGAAAGTATTCTGTGCATGGTTACAAAGCCAGAAAACTCATCCCTACTGCATGCAGTTGGATTTTGTCTATGACTGTCCCATTCATATCTCACTAACTCCTACTCTAATACACCACCACTTTGTGTTTGCTAAACATGGAAACTCAAGTCCTTTCCTTGACCTCTGTAACATTTCATGCTTTTACCACTCCCTCCTCTCTCTGGCTTCCATGGCACCATTTTCCTGGGGTGTCTCTCACACCTCTGGCTTTTCCTTCTGAGTCTACTCCTCCCTTTCCTTAGGTATTGTTCCTCCCAGGCCCTCTACTTAAATAACGCTCCATTATTGAGGTGGTCTAATCCTTGATTTTGGCAATAGTTACTCTACTGGTAATTCCCATACTTAAAACTCTAGCCCTCTTCAGGATCTAGTCCCATATATCCAGTAAGATCTGGACTTCTGTATTTGCATGCACCAGTGTTACTTCATACAGCTAACTAAATACAGATCATCTTCCTCTACAATCAGAGTCCTCCCCCAGCATTCCCCTTCATCATCACCCCAGTCACACAGGCCAGAAAACTTGGGTGTCATCCAGGAGTGCTCCTGCTGCCCCAGACCCCCTCCCAGTAAATTATTGAGTTGTGCAATTCTTTTACAACTTCAGTTCATATTCTTTGATCCCCACTGCCACTAACTTAGTTCTGGCTACCTTCATCTTTCCTGGACTGCTGCAGTAGCATCAGTCTCTGTCTTCATTTTATTCCCCTTTTCTCCCCTCCATTCCATTTTCTCTTGACATTATACAGCAAAGTGACCTTTTAAAATGCAAATCTGATCATGCCATTCTCTATAAAATCCTTGACCCTGAATTGTGTACTTTAAAAAAAAAAGATTTTATTTATTAGAGAGATGGGAAGGGAGGGAGAAAGACAGGAAGAGAAACATTGATGTGCAAAGAGACACATCAACTGGTTACCTCTCTCACTCCCCCAACCAGGGACCTGGTCCACAACCCAGGCATGTGCCCTGACTGGGAATCACACCAGCAACCCTTTGGTTGGCAGACCAGCACTCAATCCACTGAGCCACACTAGCCAGGGCTGAATTATATATTTTAAAAGGGTGAATATTATAGTATGTATGTGGATTATATCTCAATTTAAAAAGAAACAACTTGTTTTACATGGTCTGGCCTTAATGTCTCTCATTGCCCACCCTTCCTATGCCTCCTATCTCCTCTTAGCTTTACTTAGTGTTGCATTTCTGCTTCTGAGCTTTCCACACACTGTCTCATCTCTAAACTGTTCCCTATTTATGCCATTTATTCTTTCTCTTCACCCTCTTCATTCCTTTTCACTTGGCTACCTCATTGTCCTTCAGATCTCAGTTTGAGATGATACTTTAACAAAAAGCCTTCCTTGATCTCCCCTGGATTTAGATGTTCCTGAGGCATTTCATACTTAGCCCTTTTGTAGCATTTATCTGATTTTATTTGTTGATTTTGTGAATGCTGATTAACTGCTCTGGGCTGGGCACTAGGCTAGGGACGTGGTCCCTGCCCCCCTGGAGCATATAGTCTAAGAAGGGAGGAAGATGGACATTAAACAATAAATTAAAGTAAATACTGGAATTGTAACTATGACGTTTCAGGGCAGCCTGAGAGGGTGTGATTAAAGATTTGACATAATTGAAGGGATCAGGAAAGACTTCTCTGGGAAACATTTAAGCAAAGACTTTAAAGCAGCAGGAGTTGGCCAAATGATGAGTAGAGACTGGGGTATTGCATGCAGAGAAACAGTACATAAGAAGGTCCTGGCAGAAAGCTTCTGGGGGAGTCTCAGAAACAAGGCCATTGTAGGAGACAAGATCCTGGAAGAGCCAAATCATCTCCTTCTGGACAAGAGTAAGGGTGTCCCTACATCCTTTTAAGAGGAGTCGGAAGTCTTGGCAGACTTTAAATAGAACTTTAAAAGCTTCTCTTGGGCCTTGGCTGGGTAGCTCAGTTGGTTGGAGCATCATCCTATATACCAAAAGGTTGCTGGTTTGATCCTTAGTCAGGGCACATACCTATGTTAGGGGTTTGAGGTATGTACGGGAAACAACTGATAGGTGTTTCTCTCTCTCTCTCTCTACCCCTTCCTCACTCTCTAGAAAATCAATAAACATATCATCAGGTAAGTATTTAAAAAAATAAGAAAAAAAAATGAAAGCTGCCCTGGCTGGCGTGGCTCAGTTGATAGAGTGTTGTCCTTCAAAGTGAAGGGTCGCTGGTTCGATTTCCGGTCAAGGCACTGGGTTGAAGGCCAGTCCCCAGTTGGGGCGTGTGCGAGAGGCATCCAATCATCGATGTTTCTTTCCCTCTTTCTCCCTCCTTTCCCCACTCTCTAAAATAAATAAAACCTTTTTAAAAAAGAGTTTGCTAGACTTTTAAAAATTTCCCTTGGCTGCTGTGCTGCTGTGTATAAATGGAAGCAAGATGTCAAAGGCTCACAAACTTCTTTGACTCTTCCACTAAACTGTAAGCTTCTTGAGGGCAGAAATTGTGTTTTTTAATTAGTGTATCCACAGAGTCCAGCACTGTGCCTGACAGCAGATGCTAAGTATTATATTAATGAATTGAATAAATGGATTGTGAGGCCAGTATTCCAACTTAGGTTTTCAAAAAAGGCTCTACTCAAGTATCAACACCCCACCCCCACATACAACCCTTCAAAGACCATCTCTCCATCCACACCCAAAGCTAATTGGATATCCTGCCTTTTGCCTCCAGTGCATTTGTGGTCAATTTCCCAAAATGGCCATAATAATATCTAATAACCAGCATGCTCTTATTACACTCTAACTTTGACACTTCCATTGAGAGGTGAAGTCTAGTCCTCCCCCCGTGGATTTGAGGCGATGTCATAAAAGGTGATTCAGCTTCCTCCTGGTCCTCTTGGGACACTTGCTCTTAGAACCCAACCACCATGCTTTGAGGAAGCCCATCCTGCCCTGTGTAAAGGCCCACATGGATAAGAGCCAATAGCCAGGATAGACTGGCCAGCCATGTGAGCAAGCCATTTTGAAAGTGAATCCTCCAGCTTTCAGCAGTATACCCAGTTGACACCTTTCGGAATGGAAATGAGCTGTCCCCACTGAACCCTGCCCAAATTACAGATTCATTAGCAAAATTATGGTGGTGGTTTTAAGACATTAAGTCTTGAGATGCTTTTGTTAAGCAGGAATAGCTAACCGGAACAGTATCCTTTTGTTTATCATGCAGGCAGGTGGTGCCACTCAGTAGTTAAGTCAGCGGCCTATGACTGTCTTGGTTCAAAGCCCATCTCTGCTACTTACTAGATGTATGACCTTTAACAGGTTGCTTAACCTCTCTATGCTTCAATTTCCTTCCTTTTTCAACCTAAATAAAAGCAGTACTGAAGTTTGTTATGACGATTAAGTGATAATGCAGGTAAATGTAGATCTATAGGTAATACAGGTCAATCTTTGTGATCATCTCACACAAGCCTCTGACCATACAACCATCCCTCTAATGTGATTCTAGTTTTTTGTCTTTATAGTACTTTAGATATTTGTGTATATGTGTGTGTTTATATATGTATGTATATATACAAACATACAAATATAATATATAGCTTTTAGTGCTATTTGAAATGATCTTCTCTGGTTGTTTGTTTATCTTAACAAAGTGTAAGTCCCAATAAAGCCAGAGCCTTGCCTGTCATTTTCACTGCTATATTCCCAGTATATGGAACAGTGCCTGGCACAAAGTGCTAGGTAACTTTTTTGTGAATGAATGGATGAATAGCATGTTCACACTTCTTGTGGAAGACATCACTAGTTCCTACCCAGTATCTATTCTCTCCTTCCCCAGTAGAGGACCTTGCTTTTGTTGTGGCTGTCAGTATAAAATACTGTCCCAGATTCCATTGCAGCTAAGGGTTCTTATGGAATGCATTTTCTATCAATGAGACATAGTCAAGGGTCTGCTAAGGATGTCTGGGAAATTTTTTGCTTTGATACAGGCATTGTCCTTAGTCTTCTTCTTTTCTTCCTTCCTGCCCACAATACAGGCTAGAAGTAGAACAACCAAAAAGACCGTAAACATGAGAACAAAAACAGGAGCTACCTGAGACATTAATGAACTATTAAGTGGAGTCACTACAACACACACATTCTTTGTGAGGAAAAATTAATCCCTTGTAGTTAAGCCTTAGCAGTCAGTCTTCTGTTACTTGCAGCCAAATACATCCTCAACTGATATACTATGATGGAGTAATATCTATCCCTCTAGGCTGTTTACTAAGGGCAAGGGAATATTTCATCTTCCTTACTATTCTATAGAAGGATTAGAAGAATTTGTCAACACAAATGTTACTATTGGGATCTCTTCAGCTCTCTTCAAACAAAGAGAGTGGCCAAGTAGCAAGGGTCACCACATTATCTCAATCTGTTTGGCTTCTGAGTTCAGACATTTTAAATAGCAGGGGTTATGTATACCATTCATTCCTGAAACAAACGTGTTCATCATACACTTGGCCAGGCATTATATGGCTGTTGGGGATACAGAAATGATTAAGTCAGATGATTGAAGCTGGATGCCCAACTTCCCATTAAACATTGAGCTCCCTCAGGGCAGGAGCTGAGCCACTCCCAGTAAGAGATTTAATTCTAGCAATCTCTCTACCATCTTGTTCATCCTCTCAATCTTCTTTACCCCTGACCCCACTTTAATGGTCTCATTTCACTTATTCATTTGCCAGCTTTTTTTTTTCCATGTGCCTAGAATACTCAGTAATTACACAGCATATCTATTTGTATTTTGAATGCCTAATCATTGACTTCCAAGGTCATTCAGATTTCAAGTTGTCTGCTTTCTCTACAATTAAATCTTCATGTGCTCCTGCTGATCTACCATAAAATGACTGTTCTCCCAGTATGAAAACAATATGAAACATCTATGTGGTTTACCTAAACTCAGATGTGGGAGCTGGGTGCATTAACCTTATCCTGATCCCGATTGGGTGTTGTGGTCATAAGCCCAAATGATAGATCCCCCACTCAGATCCAGGGTACATCCAGATCAGAATTTGAGACAGTAATAAAATGTTTTAGACTAGTAATGAACTTTGTCCTGAGAGTTAAAGCTTTAGGAATTGCTGCCATGGCAACATAGGTGTAACAGGTTAAGGTACACCATTGAAACAAGTGCCAGGAATCCTGGGGCCACATTGTGTCATCACCTTTGATATTTTACTTTTGAGGGCCTTTATTAGTGTGTGTGTGTACATATTACTTAGGGGCAGGAGGTTGGGCCAGTTTGAGAGACTACTGGAAACTATAGCACCTTTCTCCAAAATAATACACATGCACACAATACCTGTGACTTGCTGCTATGATGATGGAAACTTTTTCAATACCATAATTTGGTCCTTTATGAGGTACCGTTTTCATTTACCTTTCTCGTGTGTGTGTTATCCCATTGAGTAGGCAAGCTTCCTGCAAGGAACAGTAAAGAAAAACCAAAAAACACCTTTTTATTACCCCCAGGGATGTGTGCATATAGGGACTGAGGCCTGTGGGAAATATTTGCCAACTGAGTCCTTGGAAGCTGCTATAATTTACTGAGGACAGGCAGCTTTGAATAATCTGCCACCCCACCTCCCTCCAAATCAAGAGTTACCACAAGAGGACTTGGACCATACACTCATGTTCTATTTACTTGCTAGGTTTTAGGCTAAAGCATTATTTACATATTCTTCATGTAAATATCCTCTTGGATATTTAGGGAATAAGGTAGTGCCTAGTGGAAAACTTTATAGCCTCCCTACCCAAAAATGTCAGTAAATATTAATAATTAAATGCTCTCTATTAACTTAAAAATCTGGTCTTTACCCTTCCACAGCTCTGCGCTTTACCCCATACACACCCATACCTGCAGTCAGATCCTCTATGCATTATCCCATGCATTTTATTTCTCAAACTACATTCCTTTCCTGGCATGTGCTTGTGGAAAAGATTAAAAACAGGAATAAACCTAATGCTAATAGAATAGTGGCCTTGTAGGTTTTCCTTTTTTTTTTTTTTTTTTTCCCTTTAGCCTTTCCCTCCCAGCCATAAATTTCAATGAGGCCACCTTTGATCCTAACCTAGTTTCCCCTCCTCCAGGTCCCTCTCCCTGACTGTGTAGGCAATTATAGCCACCTAGTGGCCATGTGGGGAAATGAATGACAGATTGCCCCAAAAAAAGTTCTGGTAAAAGGAAGAACCCCTGTGGAAGTTTTGGTCTTGGATCTATGGCGAGCAAGGAAAGAAAACATGTGGATAGAGATTACAGCACAGGATCCAGACATCCTATTTCTTGGTCCCACCTTGCCTCCACCAGTTATTATAGACAGATAAATTCACTTAACATTTGAATTCAATCGAAATTTATTGAGCAGCAACTGTGTGCCTAACACTGGGAATACAGCAGGGAATAAGATGGACATGATCTCTGCCCTCAGGAGCTTACAATCTAGCAGCCGACCAGCCAATTACATCCATAATTTTAACATAGAGGTGGTGATAGCTTGGAAAAAACAAGACAAACTCCGGAGATACTTAGGAGTTAGTCTACTTGGAGAGTGACTGGGTGTGTGAGGAGAGGGATGTTTCTGGCAACAGGTACTGTAGTAGGAGACTCTGGAACAGGGGCAGATCGCATAGGCACAGGCCCTGAGGATAGCATAGGTCCACAGCAAACGGCATAGCTTTGGTTTTCAAAGAGTTTAGTGTTTAAATGAGCAAATAAGATACACATGAAAGCATTGCAGAATTAATTAAATTTCAAAACAATTCAGATAATTCATAGACTCCTGCATTACATGGGACTGAATGGAAGCCCTCAGTCTCACAGTGTGTTCAGATACTGCTGAAGCCAATACAGATGTCTCCACCTTTGTCCATCCCTTTCATAGCTCCTCAAAAAACTCCTATGCAGCCCACCCAGTGTCTCACAGGGGCCACCTTTTTCTGGGCCCTAGTGCCTCACATCAGGAAGATGCACTATTCCCTCCTCCCTGCTTCTTTTTTGCTGCTACTATCAGGAAATTCACCTGCTATTCTAATTCTCCCCTATGATTAGGTTAAATGGGACCAAATATGGTTGTATGGTTGTAATATGCTGGTGCTCTTTTGGTCATCAGGAGTTTTGACTTACTTAGCTCCTCTCTTTACTTACCCCTGTCAAGCTCTCACTTGTAGAATCAACATCTTGCAAAGTCAAGCCTGCTTTTCATGTTCTCCTCATGTTCCTGTGCCATTTGCCTCCCTTTTACTCCAAAGTGTCCCCAAAGTGTCCTACTCTGGGTTTTATTATAAAGATTTTATTTGTTTAGAGAGAGAGGGGAGAGGGAGTGATGTGCGAGAGATACATCAATTGGTTGCCTCTCACACAACCCAGCCCTGCAACCCAGGCATGTGCTCTGACTGAGAATTGAATAAGAAACCTTTTGGTTCACAGGCCAGCACTCAATCCACTGGGCTACACCAGCCAGGGCCAAAGTGTCCCACTCTGAAAGCCCTTTCCCAACTCTAGTTTTTCCTGCAATCAGTATATACCCATCTCTTTTCCTTGAAAAAGAAAAATTTTGATTTTAGTTTAACCAGGAAGTATCCTCAATAACTATCATTGAGCTTACACTTAGCCTGACTGCCTCCTCTCTGCCCCTGCAGACCTCCCTTCCAAAGACAAGTACTACAGAAAAAACAGCTGACTGCACAAGAGGCCTACAGCTTCCCATTGCTTAATGAGCTTAGGACATTGGGATATTCCATTTACAATGAAAAGAATATGGACTTTGGAATTGGGTCGACTTGGGTTTACATTCTGGTTACTAACGAATATGCCTTTGTGCTATTAAATCTTGCAAAACTTCAAAAGACTTACCTGTAGAATAGTGGTAATGGGTAGTTATATTAAATAGGGTGTATAAAGCACATAGTATAGTATTGAACCTGAAATCCCTGGTAACCATTCACTTCCATTCTTCCCCTTGGGTTTCAGCTGCCAAATACTATTCAGAAGAGAAATTAGCCAGTTTTGTATGGCCAGTGATAGCTACTTCCTATTTGTCTTTGTAAACACCGTATTCCTGCAGCCATCCCATTTCCATCATTGCCAAAAAACGTTGTTCCATCCCTCATCCTGGGTAGGACTTCTCTTTCTCTTATTATCAAAAAGTTCTGCCTGAGCTCTATCTGACTATGCTACATCTCCCTAATCCAAGATACTTTGTCTTCTTGAATCATTTTTTAAAATTAATTTCTAGCATTCTCCCTAACTTTTTCAGAGTAAATTATAATAGACCTGGAGAATCGGACCTTTACATTTCAGAAGAGCGTGGGAACCACAGGCCAGTTCCCAGAGTAGAATGGAGGTCAAGGTCCAGGCACACCTCCCCACCCAATCCCCATCTCTTTTCCTATAGGGTACAGAAACAGCCAAATTCAAAATATGTCTTGAGTCTACATCAGCATATATCTCCTTTCCTATAGCTCTGTGAGGTCATCATTGAAGTACAGCAGTATTGCAGGTGTGTGGAGTGTACCATCCATAGTGAGATAGTCAAATTCTTCCTCTTCATCCCGGATCCCATTCTCTTCCAGGGTATATTCCATGTTCAGGTTCTTCCCTTCATATTTCCATGTGTAGCTGGCAGCATGTGCATTATAGGGGAGATAGCGGTGTAGGATTTCCCACATTGATTCCAGGTCCCCCACCTGGAGAACACGAAAGTACCCCATTCCCAGAATTCTGGGTGGGGCACACACACACACACACACACACTTTCCAAGCAAAGGTCAGGGACCCAAAAGGTGACAAAGTTGGGATCAGAGTTCTCCCTTGGCAGATACACTTCAGACACTCCACAGTCCCGGAAATGAAGTTGGAGCCCCACCATGCCCTAAAGTCCTACCTGTCTTTATGGCAGCCACTTCTAATAGATGGCTCTAAGGGTCATTGTCACTGCCTGGTAACCTCAATCCCAAAATAGGGTAGACTATTAAGAGTCCAATTTCAACTGCTCTCCAACAGCATGTAAAAGCTTCCAAGGACCACCAGCACTAAGATGTATAAACTGCTGCCCTGAGCTTATGAAGGAGTCTCTTGTACCCTGTGACCCAGTCACTTCTCAAATTCCCAACCGTGGGGACCTAGGTGGTCTGCTTTCCTCGCTTGTACCTAAAAGGGGAGAAAATACAGTTCCCAACGGTTTTGGAGAGCTGATGACCTGAAGATCTACTTGGAGATTTGCCGGGATACCCAGTTCCCTCTAACCTGCCCCCAGGCACGAGTTCTCACCTCCAGGGTGTGCTCCTGCGACGTAAGGGTGTTAATTATACGGATGTTCCGGGTCTTGGCTGACAGCCGCCCCACTTCATAACGCGATCCCTGCCACCAGGGCTTCCCGAAGTCATTAGCCCAGTCGGAACGGGGCAGCTGAGGTGGGATGTGCAGAAAGCGGCCCCGAGGGGTGCGGTATCTCTGGGAACCAGTCAGTGGATCTATGTGCTTGCGGATCTTTAACGCAGGGTTTGGGGGCAAGGGGTGGAACAGTCACCATCTCAGGCTCTGGCTAGCCCCTGCTTTTCCTCCCCATTCCTGCTTTCTAGTGTCCCTCCCCCTAACACCGGGCAGAACTCACGTCTCTGGTCTTGGGATCAAACCAGTGGCTGATGTCCTGGCCCGCAACTTCCACGATGGGTTTCAGCAGCAGATCTCCTGAGAAGGAGCAGCCGCCGCCATTGCTGTCTGCCCAAGAAGTAGGCACCCCAAATACACACCCCGAAGCTGACCCAAAGTGTGACCCTTACCTTTGTGCTCTTGTGCCAACGGCGTTAGGTCATACACATATCCCAGGTAAGACACCCAGAGGTCTTCCGGCTGGTTGTGTTGAGCTACCTCAACCGGCGTGAAATATCGACGCTGGAAATACTCAAAGTCTGGCCCAGCCACTAGGCCCCGGCGCGGCATGGTTACTGATCCTTTAAGTGGCTCCCTCACTCCTCAGCACACACTCAGCACAGCATTCTCCCTCTTCCAGGTGCTAAAGTGAGAGCGTTTATCCGCTGACATGGAAACCATTGTCCTTTTCCAGCCACCGTCCAAAGAGATCAGCTGCTGGGTGGGCGAAGAGTGGCGTGTGCTCATGGGAAACGTAGTCTGATACTCGCTTTCAAGTAATTGAGTTACAGCCTCAGGTGTTCCGGGGTGAAAGCGAGCACAGTGTTCTAATTCAGAGTGGTCTGGGCTACGAGGGATATTTAGGATAGAGTTTCTCACGAGGTAGGAAAACAAGGGGGAGTTGTGCGTTTATGAAAAAATATATTCTTGCTGAATTCCAGGGCTTTTCAAGAATATGAAAAACAAAAACGGGAGAGAGAAAGTTTCTCGCGATATCTGAATACATCCGGCGTAATAGCCCTCTGTGAACCACAGCCTTGGAAAAGCTTTAAGATCGCGAGATCTCTACAGTTACAGAGGAGACTAGGAGGAAAGGTGATCTCGCGAAAGAAAAACTGCCTGGAGAGCTCGCGATATCTCAGACCACCGGACCTGAAAGGTTTTTAGGGAGTTGAAGGGCCTGGAGGAGGCCCTGGGACAAATGGCCGGAGCTGGACCAACCGTGCTGCTACGAGAGGAGAATGGCTGTTGCAGCCGGCGTCAAAGCAGCTCTAGTGCTGGGGTTAGCGCGGGCTTGGGTTCCGAGATTGAGGGGCAGTCGGGGAGCAAGGTGGGGGGATAAAGGGGGGACTGCAGCTCCCAGCAGCCTCTGGGATTCGTGTGAGCGCCCCACGGGCTGTCGGGAGCTGTGGTTCCGTGGGCGGGCAACAGCCCGGGCGGTACGGTTTGAGCTCGTGTCCTGCCCCGCGCAGGACTCAGACGGAGAGCGCGAGGACTCGCCGGCCGCTCGAGCCCGGCGGCAGCTGGAGGCTCTACTCAACAAGACTATGCGCATTCGTATGACAGATGGACGGACACTGGTCGGCTGCTTCCTCTGCACCGACCGCGACTGCAATGTTATCCTAGGTTCGGCGCAGGAATTCCTCAAGCCTTCGGGTCAGTGCCCGGGAAATCCACCGCCTGGGAATGCAGTGGAGCCTCAAGGCATTTCCCTTTCTGTGCAGTGCCTGGCTGCACCCCTTATTTTCTGGGGCTGGAAGTCTTGGCTCAAAAGGGGTGGGACCGACGCTGGCCTACCTCCCTGATGTTCTGACCCTTCTTTCCAGATTCCTTCTCTGCTGGAGAACCCCGTGTGCTGGGCTTGGCCATGGTACCCGGACATCACATCGTTTCTATTGAGGTGCAAAGGGAGAGCCTGGCGGGGCCTCCCTATATCTAACCACGATCGCGCATGCCTTTCAGACTTCATTAAACTTGTAACCTAAGTGGCCTGTGTGTGTCTAGCTGGGATGCCTGGGCAGAGATCTCACCCCACCCCTAGAGGAGAGGTTTATCTGAAGTTGGAAGCACTGTCAACCCTCCTTCCACAACCTGGACGTCCATGAGTGCCAAATGTCCCTTCAGGTTCGCGGGCGGGGATTGGGGGCAGGCTGAGCTTCGGACCAACAGGCCCCAGGGTGGACCCCTCCATCTTCCCTCCCACGCTGCTGCTCCAGAATTGTGGCGGGGGTGGGGAGTGGGCGGAGGGGTGTCATCCTGTTCCGGAAGGCCCATTGTTTCCCTCTCCGGCCTGGCAACACCCGAGTTCCTCTAAGCTGGGGTCAGAGAACGGGCTCAGGTCCCCAAGGGGAGCAGGGCAGGCGACAAAGGCCAGGCCCCCTCTACTCTATTGACGGCGAGGTTATTCTGGGGTCAGGGACAGCAAGCTAATGCGGTAAGAGAAGGCCAAGAAGCTCAATGATGCTCCAGTCTGCATGCTTGAGCCACACACCCCCTCCCATGTTGTTTCCTGCCTCTGGGCCCAGGAGTGATAGTATTTGTACCGCTCCTCTGTTCACAGGATCCCAGAAGCACGTTCAGTTCATTAATTCTTTATTAACATGTGATCACACCTTCCCCTCCAACCTCACCCTCGGACCAGTAAATACTAGAGGAGCTGCAGCAGAAAAGGAGGGCGCCAGCGATGTTCAGTTGTCCAATTCACAAAGTGGCGGGGAGAGCCAGGGTGTGTGTGTGTGTGCAGGGTCCAGCCCAAATGTTCAGGAATCAGATATGAGGAGTGAAAAGAAAGGGTTTTCCGGGGTGTGGCGAATTTTCACTAGCATTGGGTCCACAGATGCTGCAGTTCGCCAGGGGGATGCTGGGACCCACTTAGGCAAGGGGTGGGGTCAAAGTAGGCCGGGAGACCCCGGGGGTCTTCAGGTCCTTGGGCCTACTGAAGGGCAGGGCAGTCGTCAGGGTGGTTCTTGATCGAGGGTCCTCAAACCCATACCTTTCCTGATGTGGAAACGGCCTGCGACCCTGGTGAGGACCGGATTTGCCGCAACGGCGGGGTGCGCCGACGCCGATAGAGGGCTCGGCTGTAGGGCACTAGGCAGTCGGCTAAATGGAGGCGCAGGCAGAGGCGGCGGTAGCTGGCCAGGGCAAGCACGAGCAGCGGCACGAGAAGCAGGAATCCGGTGACCAGCAGGGCTGTGAAGCCTGGGTCCCGCAGGTGCGCGGTGCAAGGGGGTGCCTGGGAGCGCAGAAACTGTAGGATAAGAGGCGTCAGGCTCAAGTCGAACAGCCCGGGCGGAGAAAAGTTATGGTCCATAGACCCCACCGCCACCATCGCCACATAGCACCCGCACACCCTGGGGCGCCCGCTGCTCACCTGGGAGTGGCAGAGAAAGCCGAACCCTAGCATGGTGACAGCGGGTAGCAGGATGGTCCCCAGCACCAGCGTCAGCAAAACAAGATTGAAGGCAGCCACCAGCAGATTCTGGGCGGTGACCAGCACAGCGCAGGCCCAGCAGTCCAAGGGGTCCCGGGGCTCTGGGCCGCCGCTGGGAACCGGTCTCTGGGCCCCGAGGACATCCGCCATGGCCTGCCTGGCTTCTGCCCGCCTGGGCCGCGGCCCTTATAGCCTTCTTTCCTGCCCCTCCCCCGTCCCAGCCTCTCCTCACCCCACCCCCCTCATCCTGGAATGCGGCTCCAGGAGTAGGCACCCCCGTATGGAGGAACAGACCAGAGATCTGGACATTCCACAGGCGCCTCTGGGGAGGGGTTCGCCCTGGCCGGGGTCTGCGCAATCTCCCCATCATTCACGGGCTTGCAGCCCTCCTCCCAGTACCCTCCCTATCACCAGCACACTATAAACAGAATTTTTCTTCTGGTTTTATTTTTAATATTAATATTCTCACACAAAAGTCACCGAAAATAGGGGTAGGATTGGGAAGACCCCTCTGCCCCAGGGACAGAGAGACAGTGCAGTGCGAAGGGGCGGGACTGTAAACCCCCCAACCCCTCCGCAGCCCCAGCGTGGAGAAAAAACTGACAACACGAAAATAGAGCCCCAGAGAAACTCTTCTGGGGTGTCCCTGCACCAGGGAGGCTCTGGCCCTGGGCTGTTTCATGTTTAAAAAGAAAAGGGCGGGGGGAATGGTGGGCGCGAGGGGAAGATCTGTGTTTTTAAAATTGGCCGGGGCTGGGAAGGATGGGGTTCCTTTTCCTCATAGTTTTTTCTTTAAAACTTTTAAATTTTTTTTATTTTATTATTTTTTTACAAAATACCATTTCAGTTCCCACTTCTTCCCCTACAGTACAGGAGTCGCTCACCCTCAGGCAAGGTTGGGGTTGGGACGGGTGGGGCAGGGGACTTGTCCGAGAAAGTGCAGGACGTAGGGGAGGGGAGCGGGTTTGAGCACCATGAGAACCCGGCTGGAGCCGCGGGTGAGTTGGAGACGTTCAGGCCAAACTGGGGCTTAGGGAGAGCCCGGCGGCGTGCGGGCGGGCGGCCCCTGGAAGGATGGGCAGGATGGCTTGGGGGGTGCGGGAGGTCGGGTTTTCCCAAAAATGAATAAATAGGTGAGTGGGACTGTTATAAATTAAAAACAAAACAAACAAAAAAACAGAAAATACAAATCATAACCAAGTGAATAAACAGAGACATGTACAGGGATCACAGCTAGCATTGGAAATAAAAAGAGGTTCTGGGGGAGGGGTAAAGCCCATAGAGAGAATCTCATTAAAAAACCTCGGCTGCCGTAACATCTATGTACATACACGAGCCGCGCGCATCTGCGCCGGGCAGGCGGCTGGCAGGCGTGAGGGAACCCGTATGTGACCCCCGCCGCCGCCGGAGCCTGGTCCTTGTGTCTGTTGCTAGAAAGGCCAAAGTCGGTGAGGGGAGGCGCTGGTGGGCGAGGGGCTGCCAGCCCCCTCCCCCCGTCTCCCTTTTTTTTTTTCCTTTTTTCCTCATATTTGTTAAAAAAAAATTTTTTCTTAATAAATTAAGTGAAGGGGAGCTGCCAATGGGGTGGAAGGGCTGGGCCCGACCCCCTTTCCCGGCCAGAGGCGGGACCTAGGTCCAGCCCAGGCGTGTGCTGGTGGCCCCGCGGCGCCCTGCGGCGGGCAGGCGGGCGGGGCATCCGGCCTCATCGAGACGTGCTGGCGGGGGCCTGCGGAGAAAGCGGCAGGCGGGGGCTCAGTGGCAGGTCGGCCCACCCCACAGCCCGCCCCCACCCCCAGCGGCTGCCCGCCCAGCTCCGCGACGCCGGGGCCTCACCAGCGTAAAGGCGTCGTAGGTCTGCGCCAGCTCCTCCGTGCGGTACTGCTCCAGCACCACCACGCCCTGGAGGCCTGCGCTGCGGCGCCGGGCACAGGCCTCGCAGTGCACTAGGTAAGTGTTGCGGCTGCCGTTCTCACTCGTCACGAACAGGATGTTGAACACCTCCACCTGGGAAAGGAAGGAGTGGTAGTCACCAGATGAAGCGCCCCTGGGGGCTCCCTCCTCCAGGCAAGACGAGGGAAGCGGCCCACTCACGTCGCACTCATTGCAGTAGTAGGCAGGCTCATCCTTGACCCGGCCCTGGTAGGCGATTTTCTTTCCTGCCCGCACCAGGCTCTCCCGTTGCACCTGGCAGTGCTTCATGGACTGTAGGAGGCAGAACCTGACCGAGGGGTAGAGGGGTGCAGGGAGGGGCAGGGGTGGAGAGGGGTGGGTGTGAGGCACGCCTGCCGGCAGGACAGCAACCCTTATCTATTGGGCGCCACCCATGTCCAGGTCACATCCCCTGACCTGGGCTTCTGAAACAATAGAAATTGAAATTTCATGTGTGCCTTTTTCTGTTTGAGCCACTGTCAAATAAAAAACTCGGCAGTAGCCCGGTCACCCACCCCAGCACTGTAACACTGCAGGGAGCATTGGGTAAAGGGTGGGGAGAAAGATGGAAAATGGGGTTCCAATTGACATGCAGGACAAGGGCGGGGACCAGGTCTGGTGGAGATGGGCTCCCACCCAAATAGGACCCTCACTTGATCATCTTGAACAAGTCAGGGTCGCTGATTTTCACGGTACGAGCCACGTTCCAGGACACGTGAATCATGGGCACAATGGATTTGACGTTCTTCACCTCGTTCCACTCATATCGTTCCAGGGCCAGCTGGTACTGATAGGCTGCAGACCAGAGGGGGTCACTACAAGATTCTCAAACCCCCTAGCCCCTTCCTTCACAGCTGGCTGCCTTCCAAGATCCCCACCACAAGCCTCCACCCCTCAAAACTGAGTGGCTCTGTACCCCACTCTCACCGGTGAGGGGCCCAACGTTCCAAGCGATGTTGTTGCACCAGCCGGTGGCCTGCACCCAGTGCACGGTCCCCGCGTTAATCCACACGAGGTCTCCAGGGCGCTGCACGAAGCGGTACACAGGGATATTGGAAGCATAGAGATCATCCAGGATTGGCCACCAGGAACCTGTCAGGTAGTCCACACCGTGCCTACGGGGTGGCCACAGAGTCAGATGGAAACCTGGGGACCCAGAGACGGAACATAGAGGGTGGACCGAGTGTGGGGTGACGGAGCGGGGGCACGCACCGGTCGCAGAAAGCACTGATGGTTTCCCAGTAGTGCTCGTGCACCGCGAACCACTCGCAGTCGCCTGGGCCAATGTTGATGTTGACGGAGCAGAAGTTGTTGTTCTCTTGGTGGCCTGCAGGGGGCAAGAGAGAACGCCTGGCTGGTCTAGACAGAGGAGAGCTCCGATACAAGCCCACCCTTCCACCTTCATTGGCTGACGAAGCAGCATGGACGCCAGCCCCGCCCCCAGTGCGCTTCCCGCACCTGGCGTTCTGCTGCCCGGGACCTTCATGTACAGCTGCACGGTGTTCATGCCCAGGATCGTGTGGCCCACGTGGCTTAGCATGTTACCAGTGGATGTTACCCGCATAAAAGCAGGCAGCTTCAGCAGCTCCTGCAGTTGTGGCTTCCACCTGCGGCAGTCAATAAAAGTGAGAGGCTAAACCTCGATCTGCAGACCCATCAGCACTCATGCCCCAGTTTTGCTAGCCTCTGCCCCACTGACCGCTTGGCATCAGACAGGTCGATGTTGGTGCCAAACTTGATAATGTGATGGTTCTTCGGATCTGGTGCGCTGCTGCAGGGGCAAAGAGCACACATTGGTGGAGAAGCATGAGGAAGGACGGAAATCGTGAAAAGAAGTGCATACTGTACGGTACCTAGGAGGGGTTCCTGTGGTGCTGTCTGGCTCCTCGGACTCCTCATCCTCACTCTCCTTCTCCTCCTGCTTGGCAATAGGCTGGGTCAGTCACCTTCTAGGAGCTCTCCCACAACAGCCCCTCTCTAAGTCCCCTGATCGTACACCCCTGCCTCCCTATGCTCGCCTCTCACCTGCAAGGACTCCTGGAAGGATGACGCCTGGTACTGCGCATACTTGGCAATGGTGGTGTGGGAACGGGAACTCTCACAGGGCCAGATCTGTCGAGTGCCCGTCAGATCCCAGTTCTCATCTGAGGGCTGCTGCACCTGGGTGCGCACCTCCACAGTGTGCTCGCCACTCGCTTCCACCAGAGTCTTGGTGGAGAAAAGGCCCAAGTCTGCAAGGGAGGGCCGAGCAGGGCGTCGGGGCAGAGGCAGAGGGCAGGGAGGAAGGACTCAACTCACTCTGTCCCTTCTTACTCTCCAAGCTCTGACAGACTGAACACAGGCTTCCCCGAGGTCAACCCCGGAGGACCCCAGCACTACAGGAAGCTGGGAAGGTTGGCCAACCATCACCAGCCCTCTTTCTCCCACTGCTGGTCTGAGTTTCAGCCCTGCCACCAGAGTCCTCAGGTGTAGGTGAGGCCACATGTGCACACAAAAGGTGCTTAATGAATGGCAGATTAAGTTATCATTGGAGGCAATAAAAGATTTAGTCAAGTGAAAGCTTAGAATGTGCTTTAAGTAACTCAGTGGAAAGAAAAACATAAGGATATAGAGGAAACAAGATTGACTTTTATGTTTTTATATGGTCCCCTCTACTTTTATGTGTTTGAAATCTTGTACAATAAAGGTCAAAGAAGAAAGGCCCCAATTCATGAGTCTTCAAGGATACTCTACAATCTTCTCATCCTTCATCACCAAGAAAACCACAAGTGATTCTAACCAGGCCCTGAGACACATCCCCTCCTCACATGCTCACTACTGGAGAGAGATGGGAGAAAAGCCTGGGGCCAGCTGCCCTGTCACTCTGAGCACCCTTCCAATATGGCCTACCTGTGACTGAGAAAAGCTCTCTATAGCCACTTTTCTGGGTCTTAAAACTGTGGTGTCTCTCAAAGCATCCCAAAGCCCCAAAGCCTTGCAGCCCACCTCCACGTTCCTGCTCCACACACTCACTTAGCCGCAGGGAACCTGCCAGGCCCCGGATCACGGTGATTGGATTTCGAGGGTCTGTACAGAACTGCAGCAGCACTGGTGAAAAGGCATCCCGTTTGCTTTCCAGCTGAGGGACGACCAGGAGACAGGGTGAGATCAGAGCCCCGCCCCCGGCTCAGAGCACCCCGACAGCCCCCAACGTGGTCTCAGAACCCCGTGGCAGGGGAGCACGTACATAGATGCTGGGTGTGGGTGGGTTGAGTTTTTCCCGAGGCAGCTTCTCCTCAGTGTTGATCTTCGGTTTCACAGACTGAGCAGGGGAAAGGTAGGACTCTCTAAACTTCCCTTTCACCTTGGCATTCCTGCAGGACGACAATAAGATGAGAACAGAAATAGGGTGATTGGGGGAAGGGAGCCTCCCATCTGACCAGGTCAGCAGCCTTGTGGGTGACAACCCTCACTCACTTGCTGGCACGTACGACATCAGCAGCACAGTGGCTGATGGTGAGATCTGCCATGCGCAGCCTCCGCTCTTCCACCTCAGAGGCGATAAAGGTCTCCTTGTCACCACTCTCTACCTTGATCAACCGGATCTTCAGCTCCTTGGGAGGCCCTTCACTAAGTGACCGCAGCTTCAGCATGTCAGCCCGGCTGACACCTGGTGGCCCTGGAGCTTCCTCCCGAGACTTCTTCCCAGGGACAGCGGTTGATGCAGGCGTAGGCTGGGCAGAGGGTGCAGGCGCTGGCGGAGGGGCAGCAGCTGGGGATGGTTTGGCCTTAGAGGCCCCACCAATATCGGGCCGGGCCTTCTCACGACCCTGGATCTCCTCGCTCTGCAGGTCCAGGTTCCCAAGAACCCGGCGGCTTTTTTCTTTGGGGGCCTTGGCCTTGGCCTTTGACCTGCCCTCACGGGGCCGCCGACCCATAATGTCCTTACAGGCCCGCCTATGCCTCTTATGCTCCTTCTGGTGTTCCTTCTGCTGCCGCTTGCTGCTGCCTGGTCCTACAATTGCCACCACCCCACCACTCTCCTCCTTGGCCTGGGCAGGAGGCAGCAGTCGCTCAGTCCCACTGTCCACTGGGTCTGTCGTGTCCACAGGGTCTGACGTGTCCACTGGGCCTGCTGGGTCTGTGGCACTCCAGCCCACCCGCTCCACAAGGGTCTCACAAGCCCGACTGATCTCTTCTAGCACCTCAGACTCAGAACGAGCAGGGGGCAGAGGCAGGGGTGGGGGCGGTGGGGCAGGGTTCATGGGGCCCAGGGCTGGCTCTTCACCTGCCCTGTGCTCCCGGACCCAAGGCCCACCTGAGGTAGAGAACTGAGATGACGAGGAAGCAGAGGGCTGTGGGGAGCCCTGGGCGCTAGGAGCCACTGAGGTTGGAGGTGGGGCGGTAGCACCTGATGTGGGACTGGGGGAATACTGAGTGGTGGGCAAGGGCCCAGGACGGGTAGAAACAGCTGCTCCAGACCCCCGGTAACAGTACTTTTGTCCCTCTAGCACAGAGGCCAAGGATTTGAGCAAGATGGCTGGGCTAGCTGCTGGGGATAGTGGGGCTGGTGGCGGCTGTGGCTGTGGGGGAGGGGGTGGAGGGAACTTGGCTAATGGAGGTGGTGGTGGTAGGGCTGGTGGTGGCTTCTTCTCCTGTTCTTGGGTGGCGGTGGTGGTAGTGGCAGCGGTGGTGGCAACAGTGGTGGTTGGGGCTGTGTCAGTGGGGAATGGAGGCTGCAGGGATGCAAAGGGCTCCTTCAGGGGGGGCGGGGGCGCTGCGCCTGTTTCCTGTTGTTGCTGCTCCTCCTCCTTGCGAATGGATTCATCCAGCATCTTCATGATGTTGGCCAGCCCATCAGGTAGGATCTTGAATTCAGCGGGCTCTTCAAACTGGTCCTCCAGTTGGGTAGAGGGAAAATCAAAGAGTCGCGTGCCTCGGGCAGGCAGTTCCCCAACTGTTGGCTGCACAGGTTGGGGGGCTTTATTCAGGGGGCCTGGAGATGGCCCTGGCCCCACCTCGGGGGTCTTTGGGAAGGAGACCCTAGGCCGAGGGCTCTCCGGGCGCCTGAAGCTTCCTGAGGTATTTTGGTGGCAGGAGGAAGGAGGGGCTGGAGGCAGGGCAAGAGTCAGGGGTCCAAGAGGTGGGTCCTGGGGGCTCAGTGTTGGGCTGGGGGGCCGGGAAAGGGGGTCCATAGTTCTAGCCAAATAGGGAGGTGGGGGGAAGGACACAGGCCCGGTAGGGCTGCTGCTGTGACTGCCATTGCTGCTGCTGCTGCTGCTGCTGGTGGTTGGGGGAGTAGGAGGGGTATGCGAATCCTGAGTGCCCACAGAAAAACGGGGGGCCAGAGGCCCCAAGAAGCCCTCACGGTGCGGGAAAGGTGGTGGAGGAGGGCGAGGGCGTCCCTCAGCCCCAAAGAAAAGATCCTCTATGACCTCTCCATCTTCACGGGCTGACCGGCAGGCCGGGCCCTTCAGCCAGGCAGGGGGATGTGGGGGGCGTAAGAGGCGGGGACAGGGGGGTGGAGGAGGTGAGGGGGGTCCAGGTGGCAGAGACAGATGAGGAGTGGCAGCAGGAGCTGCCAGGAAAGGTTTCCGACTGCTATGTGTCGAGGGCCCCAGGCGGCCTTGGTGAGAGGAGACCTCCAGCGCGGGAGTTTGGTAATGGTCAGCGCCGGGCTGCAAATGAAGGATGGGGTTGGTCAGAGTTTGCTAGAGTCACCTCAGACAAGCACCCACTGATCACCCCACTCCATCTTCCACCTGTGGTGATCACTCACAATGCCTGGGCTCGGTTCCATGCCCCGGAGACCAGTGTTGCTGCTGCTGCTGCTACTGCTGCTGCTGCTGGTGGTGCCAGGGAGGCCGGGGGGCCGGGAAGGGGCGTAAGGCACACAGGCGGTGGTTGCTGCTGGTGAAACGCTGGAGTCCATCCGCGACCTCTGAACTCTGCTCTCTCTAAGGTCACTTCCGGGGGGACGAGTGGCAGGAGGGCAGCCATGGCTCTCTGCTCCTGGGAGGCGGGGGCCTGGGCCTAGGGGTGCAGCCGGGACCAGCCGGTGGCCAGGGGGTTGCGAAGTGTAGGCTGGAGCTGGGTATGGATATGGGTGAGGCAGCGAATGCCGCTGCTCCTAGGGAAAACAAATAACAACACTGAGTGAGGAATGAAGGATACAGAGGCTTGCAAGTGAGGGATAAGGGTCAACAGACAGGTGCCCACCTGGCGCTCTGGGGGTGCCGAACCCTTGCGCTCGGGGCCCCAGGCATCTCCATGCAGGGTACTCCACAGCCCTGGCTTGGTCAGCTGAAATGGAGGGCTGGTGGCTAGGCCAGGCAGGGGTAGGGGTGGTGGTGGTGGTGGCGGTGGTGGTGGCGGCGGTGGTGGCGGTGGTAATGGTGGTGGTGGCAGTGGCAGCCCTGGGGGAAGGCCAGTCTAGAAGAAAAGAGGTGTGAGAATCCCATTCCTTGCCCCAGTTCCTCCCACTCACTGCCTACCTGCCCACATACAACCATACCTGCTCAGAGTTGCAGCCTCTCCTGCGCTTGCCTCCAGGGCTGAGGCCCTCCTCCCCCGAGGGGCCTGAGAGTACGACAGGAGGCACAGGCTGCACCACCGAGGATTCAGCGGCTCGCTTCACTGGGGGACCCCCCCGCTTGGCCCCATAGTTCCGCTTGTGCTGAGGACAAAAAGGGAGGGGAGAGAATGGCTCAAGTGCACACCTGGCCCAGCCCTCTTCCCTAGCCCAACCAGCCCTGGCCTCACCTCAAGGTGCAGCAAGTTCCATACTTGCTCCAGAGGGGGCAGGACCTTGGCTCGGTGCTGGCAGGAGCCAGCATGAAAGTTCCAGAGCTGCGCCTGGAGATGCAGGGGAAGGATGCGAAGGACAGGACAGAAGCACACATGAGATGAGGGCACTGAGCCAGAAGGCACAATCTTTGCCTCTTAGTGTCTTGCCTCGTCTCACCTGCTGTAGTCGGCTGATGTGGGGCCCCAGCTCGGCCAAGCTTCCTCCGTATCGAAGGGCACTGTGGTAGCAGCGCACGGCCTCCTCAGTGTCATGCTCTGACTCATACAGCTGGCCGAGCTGCTCCCACAGCCCTGGCTGGGCCGGCTCCCGCAGCAGTGCCTGCACACAGCCATGCAGGGGTTCCAGCTTTCCATGGAGGGGTCTTGGGGTGGGTGTCCTACGGCGCAAAAGGGGTTGAGAGGAGGGGTTATCAGGGTCAGGGAACTCTTTCAAGGACCCAGTCTTACCTCCTATCCCCAGTACCTTTGAATCCTCACTCACCCTGGAACATAATATGGTTTGTTGGGGTGCCCAGAGCTACTGCCATGAGAAGAGGATAGGGGGGCAGAAAGTGGGGACTGCCCAATGCTGGCAGAGCACCTAGAGAGAGAATGGGTCTGTTAATGTACATCAAGATGGAGCTTTCTTGTCCCTACCGAAGGAAGGATGGGACTGTGGGAATAACAGAAATTGGCTGAGGACTACACTGAGGCCCACAGAATGGCAGAAACCCATAGAATGACAGAGACTGAGGGGCACAGGAGATGGGAAGACAAATTCTTGGAGACAGAAAGATGGACCAGGTTCTCACCTGCCTCCAGGCAGCCATGCACTACGAGGAGGAGGATGGGGTGGGCAGGAGCTCCAGGCCCCAGCACAGCTCAAGCCCCCAAGGGCAAAGGCTTCCCGTGCAGCGCGGGCCCCTGGAGGGTCCACTGCCCGATGCATCCAGCCTGAATCAGGGAAGAGATTACTGTCTTACTGGGGGTACAGCCTGAGCTGCCCATATACACACAGCCAACCCAGCCCTAGTCTTTCCCTTACCAGGTCAGCAGTGGCCCCAGGAGCCCTGGAGATCGGGCACGGCCCCCTGCCCCAGCTCTCTGGGGCGATGGTACCAACTCCAGCCGCTCTGACAGGAGAGCCCACTGCCCCCAGATGGTCGTCCAGGGCCTTTCACAGCTAATTCTATAAAGAGGAGGAAGCAAAGGAGTGAAGTGAACTGGCCAGAACATAGTCAGGGTTCAGGGGCTGGGCTAGCCTGACTGCAGGGCTGTCATCGGCTCAGAGAGTCAGGCCTCGGCTTTCCCTGACAGTAGGCCCACCGGGCCTAAGGAGTCCCTAGAGGCCCAGGAGAGTGGTTAGGAACCCGGTGTAGTAGCAGGGAGTGGGGCAGTCAGTCGGGAGCCCACAGGCGAAGCCGCAGGGGCTTACCCGGCCTCAGGCCTCCGTGGGAGCGTCCTCTCACAGCGTCGGTGAGCTCCAGGAATCCAGCCAATCACAGGACTTCCTCTCTGCCCAGAAAGCCAATCATCAGCCGCATCTCCGCCTCAGTAACAGCCTGCCCGGAACCAATAAGAACTGTGTTAGCCCCGGCTGCTGCGGGCTGGGGGAGGAGGGGCTGCGGAGCCGGACGGACACGCTTGGCCCCGGGTGACCCCAATGTGACCCGGCAGCTCCTACCTAGGGTCTCCATCTCGGACCTGACACCCGGGACCAGCGGGACCTGTAACCGCGTGGGTAGATGCGGCGAGTCACACGCCTGGACTGGCTTGGGGAATAGCTCTCCCCGCAAGTCCCACGCACCTACAGAGCCACCCGTGCTCCCCACTAGTCCACCGGGGAGGCCATCCCTGTCCCACTGCCGTAAGACCAAGGGACTGTAGACAGACGTACTACGTTGACGAAGGCGTCGCTCGCTTTCCTCACTTCAGCTCACCCAGTGCCTGACCTCCCCACTTCGCGTGCCCCTTGCAACAGCTTGGCCAGTCACGTTTATTTCTACGGCACCTAAACCCACGCTGCGATCTGAGCACTCCATTCCCCACCTGACCCCATCCCAAAACAGTCAAGCTCCCAGCCCCATACCCAGTACCTTCAGATCTTCCACTTCTCCTGGCTAAGTCTTCAATACCAAATGACCCCCAAATCAAACCCCAACTTCTGAGAAGTCGCGCACCACGATCCTCAGTGGCCCCTCTCGCGTGGCTCCGGTATCCTCTATGCCCTTCCCTGCTGGGGCCACGCGGTTCCCCACGGCCCACGTGGCCCCCGCCCCCCAAGGGAGGGGGGATTTCGGGGGTTGCCCGTGACGTGGCTACTTGCGCAGCGGAAGCGGCGTGTGTAAGAGTGTGGGGGGGGGTCCTTAGGGAGGGAGGAGGGCGGGGCCCGACAGGCGGTGACATCACCCTTGTCCCACTCTCACCACCCACTCCCTTAAAGAACCAGAACCAGTTTCACTTCCTCCTTCATGCCCCCCCCCCCGCCAACCCCCCCCCCATCCATTCCCTTCGGTGCTGGCTGGACCCACAAAAGGCACAGCGCTCCCCTTTCCTGGGCACCTGGGCAGTTCTTTTTTTCTCCCCTCTCAGACCCCAGGATCTCGGTGCCCGTGCCTCCTCCTCCTCCTACCCGGCGTTCCCTCAAGTAGGGAGCCGGCTCCGTCCCCGGGATCAGTCCATTGAGTCTAGAGTACAAAGAACTGCGAGAGGCGAGTGTCGAGTACAAAGCGGCGGGGGCGGGGCCAGCGCTCCAGCTGGAGCTCAGGCCGGGAAGGAAGCTGGGGGAGAACGAGCAACCAGGGGCTGGGGGCGGCTGGAAACTTCGCCTTCACTGAGAAAAGTCTGCGCTGTGGGGAAATTTCCACCCAGCCCACAAGGGCAAGCGGGTTTCTGGTGAATACAGTCCTCCCTCCACAGAGCGAGGTCGTCAGTTTGCATGCAAGAGCTTGGACCCTACAGGTCCCGACGTGCCACACCCGCCGAGCCCTGGCAGGCACTTAGGCTCTGCGGACCCTTTAGGCAGTTTAGGTGGAATCTCTGCCAGAACTCACTCTCTTCACCATACAGCCTTTTGGTCAGTTACCAAGCTCTGGGACATGTACTGCGCTTCACTACGGCCAAGTATACCCTGGGCGGCTGCTTCCCCTCACCCCGAAAACTATGACCCAGGCATAGGGAACCGGGGGTCCAGATATCAGAGGCACAGATCCCCGCTTGGGAAGTGATGCCGAGGGCGCTACCAGTTACCAGGAAATGAAGCTTCCCCTTCTGCGATGATGACACTTCCCCTCTACCACTTCCCCTTTCCCACGGGGAACTGACTCAGCTTTCCCTAAACCAGCGACGTCCCTCCCTCCAGCCCCTTCCCACCTTTACTCACCCCACCCCCGCCCGAACTCAAAATACAGCAGCCCTCACTAGAGGACAAAAACTTCCTGCATATTAAATTCACACTCACTCTCGCCAACCATTGTGGATCCTTGTCCCCACCTGGGACACGGGCGCGGACCCAGGCGCCTGACTCCCCATCCGCCTCCTGTACAAAGCCCTCCCTCGGGGTCTGATTCAGGCTTGAGGTGGGGGGCCATGAGTCACCCAGAAAACCTTCCCCTATTCCCACTGACTCAGCCCCCGCCTCCCTGAAAACAGACACACAGTCATTGGCAGACACAACTCAGCCCACACACCGCTCACCACGGGTCCCGTGGAATTTCCCCTCTCGTCTTCCCTCACGACGGCCCCTCCCTGCGCCCGGCAGCCCCGATGCCACGCTCACACCTGTTCCCCAGACGCCGGCAGCCAGCTCGCCATCCACTCTCACCTCCACTCTCGCTTTGGGGCAGGAACAGCCCTCCCAGACTCCCAGTGTAACTAACCAAAGGGAGGGGACAACCACGGACAGGCACAAAGACAGACATCCAGACTCCTCAAGGACAGATGAGAGGTAGATGCACACGGTCAAAGTCAGCCTGCAGGGCAGTATACTTGTGGGTCATTCAGCCTCTCCCTCCCGACCCACGGTCCCAGGAGTCAGCAGCTCATAAAGGGTTAACGCCTCTCCAGACGAAGCCACGCCCTCTCCATCCGGGCACTCCCGGCTAAACCCAGCTCCGCCCCCTCCATCCGGGCTCCAGACTCCGGGACTTTAACTGACCCCCCTCCCCCTAGAGCCCCGAGAGAGACCCACTCCATCAATCACACCCACTTAACTCTCTCTGGGCTTGAAGCCCATGAAGCCCCCCCCCCACGAACCGCTCCAGCCGTGCGGGACGCAGAGTAAGGGGCCAGACAGGCTCACCAGACTCACAGGCTGACCTAAGACAAGACCCCGCAAATAGGGTTTTACCGAGCAGGCAGTCAGCAGACACGCTGCACGTGCGCGGAGGTGGGGCCCGTCCAGGAACTGCGCCGCACCCGCTCCCTGCCAGCCCTCATTCTGCCCGGTGGAAGCGAGGAGTTACAGCTCGCTTCTTACCTGGGGGAGGGGGAGGCAGAGGAGAGGGCCGCCGGCTGGGGCTCCGCTGTGACTCAGCCACCCGGGCAGGCCGCCCGCTCGGGATTCCCTTCAGCCTTCCCCCTGCTGGCCCCTCCCCGCCCCCCACCAAGGAGTGACAGTGCCGGCCCGGCCCGCTGTGTGTCACTGCGAGCCTTGTGTCTGCCTCTGACTGGACGGCTGTGTTCAGCAGTCTGTCTGACAAGGTCGGCTGTGTGTGGGTCCCGGTGTGTGTGCCTCCGTGTGCACCTGCCTATCTGCTCATCTTGTCGTCTTCAGTGCCTGTGTCTGACGCGTTCCGTCATTATGTCTGTCTACATGACTCTGCGCGGCTGTCTCTGTCTGTGTGTCTGCCTGGCTCCTGTCTAGGTCTTTTGTCTGGGTCTGCCTCTGCATCACTTTCGTGATCACGTGTGTCTCTGCACATACCCTTCTGTGTTTGCCTTCAGTTCCTGAACAGTCAGGGAAACGCTGGAGCAGACTGACCCTGCTGATTCCTCCCCTCACTCCACTAAATCCTGACGTCTTGCTGGATCAGTGATCCTTCTGTTTGACAAGTATTTGGGTGTCTGTCTGCCTTCATTCAAGATCTGTCCTATTCCTCAGTATCCTTGTTTATCCTCCAGTCCCTGGGGCTCCCATTATAATGACAATTGCTAGCAGTTACTGAATACTTATTATATGCCAGACACTGTGTTAATCACTTTCTATACATTTTAAAAACTCCTCCCCAAAATCTGACGTAGGAGTTACTTTTATACCTAATTTTACAGAGGAGGAAATTGAGGCTTAGGGAGGTCAGGTAACTTGGTCAAGGTCATTCTGCACGAGAATGAAAGAGATGGGCTTCTTTCCAGAGACTCATTCTTACCACCCTTCTATAATGCCTGACCTATTGTCCTACTCTCCCTCTGTTGGTTTTATCCTCACAGGCCACTTCCTGGGTCAGCCTGCCCCTCAGCTCTGCCCCGGGTAACCATCTCAAATGCCTCACGCCCTCTAGAAAAGGTGTGGAGAGGAGACTGTGCTACGGATCTCAGAAGCCATTGGTTTCTTGGCAATGACACTCATTCAGTTAACACATCCATTCAACACAATTCCACTGAGGCACCGCAATGTGCAAACCATCTTGCCAAATAGAGACACGGGGGGGAAAAAAACAATCCCACTCAAAAACTCAAGTGAATAATGGAGAAGAGCAAAGCACAGTCAGAGAACTTAATTTCCTGCCTTAGGTACCATCTTTTCTCCTACAGAGGAATAGGGGGATGGAGCAGGGCTTCAGGCTGAGAACTGGCAGGAGGAGAGAGGTAAGCAGCAGAGGAGTAAACCTTAGGGTGTGAGGGGCAAATGCTGTAGTGCAGTGGGGAGAGAATGGAACAGAAGGGGATCTGGAAGGAAAGGTGAGATGCCAAGACAGCCATGGCAACAGCAGGTTGTTGTAGCCAAATCCAGTATCCAAATCCACAACTCTTATAAGATAAAGCCCTTCCCTCCCCCTCCCCAGAAAAATCCTTCCAGTCTATCTCACCTTTACTTTCAAGCTTGCAAACCCCAGCTTAGTGCAATTCATTAAGCAACTGAGTTGTAGCACTGGGGGGAGATTTTCTGGAGGTAGTGGAGAAGCTGGTGAAGTACAGGGCTGAACCATATTCATAGGCAACAGAGGGAGCTCAATAAACTAGGAAGGCTGAATCACTCAAGCACCATGGTGCGGGGATGCTCAAAGGTGGACTAAATTATTCTGAGGAATGGGCATAATCTAGATCATACCACTCTTCTTCAAGCATGTGGTGCAGAATTGAACTACTGGGGTAGGGCAAGGTGTAGTGCCCAGGGATAGTGCTTACCAGATGGAGTTCAGTGTGTCCTGTCTCATTGGAATCAGTGCCCCAATGGTGGGTTGCAGCAGACCACAGTGGGTGAGGTGGATGGAACTATGGGGCTGGCATGGTGCCTGGGGGAACCTAAAAGAAAGAAGCCAGTTAGAGGTGGGTTCTCTACACCTGGAGAATTTCCCTATCTTTCCCCTTATTGAGGAGAAACCTGGCTCTGTTGGTCAGATGGGATGGGAGAGTCTGTTTCCATGGCAACCAGAAAAAGCCATAAGCAAAGTGGTCCCCCAGCCTTCCCCTTTAGGAAGTAGACTGGACCTGGGTGGGGTAAGGGGAGCATGCTATGGTAACTGTGTAAGTCCACAGTGGCCACCCAACCCATGATCCCTCTTCTGACTGCACCCTCCTGCTGAGAGTCCCTAGCCCCAGAGTAGGCCCGGCTACCTCTGACTAGTGAACACTAAGTCAGTTTCAGTCCTGCCCCCAGGCAAGAAGATCCTCTGCCTTCAGCTCTGCCTCCTCCCTAACCTTATCAAGACACCAGTCAACCCCACCCTCTGGACTCTGCCCCCTCCCCACCCCCTGGCGGGTACAGGCAGGTCTCCAGAGCAGCACAGGTGGCCAGACTAGATGAACAGGCCCAGCAGGAGAAACCTTCCTTCTCAGCAAGGACTGTGACTCTGGTCTTGGGTCTGGAAGTGGCCTTTGCTGCAAGCCTCCCTTCCATATCCTGTTTCCCCATCACCTCCTTCCTCTCTGTGTGGCCCAAGAAGGTGATAGAGGCCCACTCCCTCCTCTCCTAACTCTCAAAAGACAAGCTAGGTCTTTTAAGCCTAAGTCCAAGGCCAAGAATCAGGTGTTCATCCAGGAGTCAGACCTAAGTCTGCCTTCACCTTAAAAGTCACTCCTGAGGGATCTGTATTCTCCTCCTTCAGCCACAGTTCTTTGCCCTTTAAGGACAAAGATTCTTGGGTTCCCTCAGACACTTGCATTCTCAGTCGAGTCTCTCCATCCCCTGGCCTTCTAGCCCCCATCCTTCTCCTGCCCCAGAGACTCGGGCCTTCAGCCCCCAGCCTCCATGATGCAATGTGCAGCAAGCTGCCTGGGCTGCTGATGACACTGCCCCCAGGGAGGTGCTATTTCTGACCCGTGCAAGGCCCCTCACTGGGCTAGGTTAGTGGTCAGCTGAAGGTTAGGGAGGCCAGGCTGGCAAGGTGCTTCTGCTTAGAAAAGAGAACCTGCCAGCACAGAGACACTCAAGAATGTGGGACCAGAGAGAGGGAGAGGGAGGGATGGAGGAAAGGGGGGGTAGGAATCTGTGCCATTCATGTATGTAGTTATGTTGGGGGGAAGGGGATGCTGAGGAGGCTCTAGCCTGGAGAGAGAGGAGTGCCAGTCCTTAGGACAAGCCAAGAGGTAGAGTGAGGGGCAGCCAAGGGGGTCAGTGGTGGGTGTATGGGGTGTCTGGACACCAGGGTGGGGGAGGGGCTAACAGCCATTTAAAGGGCCAGCCCCAGAGCTTTAATCCCTCACCAGTCCTGGCCCAAAGCCGGAGGCTGTAATTCATCTGTCCAACAGCTGGGGTGGGTGTGTTTGGGGGGGGGGGGGCATGTGGACTGGGAGAGGGAGCTGGGGGAGGGGCTGGGGCTTTCTTGTGCACAGAGC
The DNA here is from genome assembly GCF_022682495.2 of Desmodus rotundus. Taxonomy (NCBI): domain Eukaryota; kingdom Metazoa; phylum Chordata; class Mammalia; order Chiroptera; family Phyllostomidae; genus Desmodus; species Desmodus rotundus. Next base: position 71,705,906 of record NC_071395.1, read on the forward strand.
CAAACAACAAAAGGGGAAGCTGAAGGACCAGCTCCAATGTGCCTGGGCCAGGCTGCTGACCTGGAGATCTGCGGGTGGCCCCAACCTGGTCACCAACAGGCTATGTAGTTTGGATTGAGTGATTCTTGGCCAAGAAGTCCATGAACCCAAAAGCGGGCCTTGGAGAAAGCCCAGGCTGAATGCTCCCCAAAGCAAGCTGTCACCCCTCCTTGCACTTTCCCAGCAGCAGCAGTCCCAGACCTGGCAGGCCCCACAACAGACTCAGCCCCAAATGCCCTGCTCTTCAGCCAAGCCTCTCTAGACAGGGCCTGCCGGCTCCCCTTCCTGCTGGCACAGGGTGGCAGTGGCCACACCAAGACCGTCCCTTTAAATCATTACCACCCCTGATTGTGTGGACTAACCCTGGGCCCTGCCCCCCAGGCAGGCAGCTGGACACCCCCCTCATGAGTCCCCAGAAATGTGAGGGCCATTTAAAGGGACAACAGAGGCAGCCAGGTTGCTAACCACCCCCACCCAGCACAAACACTCACAGCCCCTTTCCCAAGCGACACAGAGCCCCTTGCCCCTCCAGAGGGCCCCCCAAATTCCGGTTCTCTCCCCACCCCTGGAGACTGCCAGAAGGAGAAAGGGGGCCAGAGTTGGGGGGGCAGAGAACTGGGGGAGCAAGGAAAGGACAGGGACTCCCTCCTTCTAAAGAGCCCCAGGGGACAGGTCGGAAGGAAAGCAAAGCCCACAGAAACAGCGAGACAGAGCCCCAAATGGTGCCATGGGCAGACCTGGGGCGCACAGGCTATCTGTCGGGCTAAAGGAAGGGAGTCGGGCTGCGTGAGACGGCAGCGCGGCCAGCGGGCAACAAGCCCAAGTGGGGTAGATGGAAGAAGGAGGGCCAGGGAAAAGAGGCAAGGCCAGGAGAAAATGAGGAGACGGAAGCAGGGAAAAGGGGTCGTCCGGGAGGGAGTGGAGGAAAATCGGAGAGGAGAGGGCGAGCCAGGCCTGGGTTACCTGCTGGGTGTCTGTCCCCCGGCGGTGCCCCCGGAGTCCGGGTAGGGAGGGGGGAGCAGCAGGGGGGGAGTGGGGGCTGGGGGGGGCGGGGGAGACGGTCCCTCCTCTGCCTCCTGGGCCTGCCCCGGCGCTTGCAGCCTCTGCCTCCCTCCCTCCTCCTCCCCGTCCCCGAGTCCCGGAGTCAAACAAAGAACTGTAGCAGGCTCTCCCCAACCCCCTCCCTCCTCCTCCTCCTCCTCCTCCTCCTCCACCTCCTCCCTTCCCTCCCTCCCCACCAGCAGGCTCCCTCCTCCCTTCCGGTCTCTTCCTTTAACTACCAGCCCCCCCCCCCCCCAGCCCCCAGCACTAGTCTCTCTCCACCCACCCACCCCAACCTTTTACACACCCCTCAGCCTAGCCCCGTCCCCGAAAAGGAAACTGTTAAGTCCCTTTGCAAATTGAAAGGCTCCAGAAAACAACACGGGGAGGGGACTGGGGTCTTGCTTAAAAGTCAAGAACCACAATACAATTATTTTATTTTCACAGCCAGAGGAATAGTCTTGGCTGTTTCTTCTCCAAGAGGTGGAAAAATAATCCTACAGAAAGCAATACAAATCTGACTAAAGCCTTCATCAAATAAAGTGGACAAAGCAGTGGAAGCTAATCCCCATGCCCCTTCCCCTGTCCCCCCCCCCCAAATTAACAAACTCTCCACTTCTCCCTAAAGAATTAAGGTACTGGCCAGTTTAAAGCAGGCCTACCAACTTTAATAATAAAAATAATAACTAACACCATTTAGCAATAAGCATTCATTCAGTGCTCCTTCTGTGCCAGGCACTGTGCTGAGTGCTGTTCATAAATTATCATTTTATCCTCCCAAATGCGGAGAAGGTAGGTACTCTATTGGCATTTAAATTTTCCAGATTAAGAATATGAGGTTCAGAGAGGTTGTGACCTTTCCAAATTCCTATAGCCAGTAAGTGGCAGAGCTGGGAACAGAATGAAGGCTGATCTGATAGGCCAAGCTCTCAGGTATATAAAAAGGGAAACCAATTTTTTCCAATACCATGACCAACCCCAGTACTTAATGGACAAGGGCAGCTATCGACTGAGTCCTCGTCCCTTAAGACAGAGATCCACCTACCTACGCTGGATAAACACACTGATTTCTCAGTGTAATCACTATTTCTTGACCCTTCTCACTGTTGAGTGCAGAGGTGGGGGTGTCATTGATTAAGGTCAGAGATGAGCTGGTGTCCAGAGAATCCCCCATACCACACACAGCCCCTCTTCTGGGGGTAGCCACTTCTCTCACTTCAACCCAAATGAACTCTGGGCCAGCGGAGAGTAGGCAATGCAGGAGGTGAGAAAGTAAAAAGACATCTGTGAGGCTCTTTCAAGGAAGAAGGGGGCTTGGAGAGAAAGCTCTTCTGTGCCAATCTAGGGAAAAGTGACCCAGAGTTCTCTTAGCCCAGCAAAAGGTTGTATAGTCTTTCCACAACACCACACCCGTGCCCCTCCCCCTCACAAAACTCCAGGCCAGGGTTTCCCACCTGCTGGATGCTAAGGCCAAGGGAAGGGAGAGGGGGAAAAGATGGCAAGGGCCTGGATCTGAACTAGGGGCAGAGGTGGGGGGCCGGAATGGAGATGGGAAGAGGCCTCATTGCCTGGCAACCATCCCGGGGCACGTGCACTGGTGACATCATCCCAGGCCACCTCTAACATCGACCTTTGACACCTAGGGGCGGAGAGGGCTAGGCTTCCTGGGAAATAGCCTTAGGAATTCTGGGAACCCAAAAAGGAAGGGAAGGTGGGAGCAAAACCTGCTCCTTCATTTATCTCACCCAGTACGGCTCAATCCCCGGGACTCGAGCCTCTCGGCTCCACCTCTCCACCTCCAGCCCTGACCTCCCAACCCACATTTGTGACGGAGTCCCGACACGCCTCCCGGAGATACTGTGCCTACTCTGTCCTGGGCGAGATTTCGGGTGGGAGGTGGGAGTATGGGGCGGGGGCCGGGTCCCGCGGGACTCCGTTTCCCATCTGTGAGATACCCCGTGCCTCTGCCGGCCGCCAGCCGGGAAGTGTCTGGGTCCCCAACTCTCCTGCCCCTCCCCGCGCTGTTCCAGGGCGGAGTCTGTGGAGTTGAAACCAGGACACGGCAAGAGGAAGAGTTATATAACCCGGAGAAGCCGGGAAGAACGAGTGGAGACGGACACAAACAGCTCGAAAGGAACCGAGGGAGGTCCAAAGAGCCGCTGGGCGAATAAGGAAGAGCATTAGGGATGCGAAGGGTTTTGGTGCATATCAAAGAATTCACGCGAAGGGGCGTGATGGCCGGGAGTCACCTGGGCCGTCCAGGGCTTCCCCGCAGCGCCCTCCCCTGCCACCAACAAACAACAGTTGGGCCCGAGCAAGTGAAACGTCGGGAAGGGGCGCTGAAACCCGTTCGGTTCCTCTTGGGGAGGCAACCTAAGCCAGAGCCCGGGAAGGCAGCAGCGGACCTTATGGAGCCGGAAACCACAGCTCCGTCTAGCCCACCACCTGGGAGAGTGGTGCGCCCCCTGGGAGGTTGGTGGGGAAAAGGTAGTCGGCCCCATCCCACCCAAGGATAGGAATTAATGGCTCGAGATCTCGAGAAAGAAAAGGCGGACCCAGACGTCTGGGTAGGAAGAAGCTGAGGGGCCGGGCCCAGCCCAGCAATATCTAGCAGACTCAACGGTGGGGGGCGGAGAGAGCCGACCCGCGGCGCAAGCGCGGGGTGGGGGGGGGCCCGGATTCCGACGCGTGCGGCGGAGGGAGGGGCAGTGGGCGCGAGCGTGTGGGAGTGCACGTGCTGGTCCCCGGCAGCTACCCTTCCTTTTCTCGACCTCTGCCCCTCCCCTCTCCCTCTTCCTGTCGCTCTTTATTGCCTCCACCACATTGGCTGCCAGAGCCCTGATGTCAGGGACGTCCGCTGGAGCGGATTGGGCAGACGCGAGAGTTCGGGAATTCGGCTCGGTAGTCAAGCC